>NW_010554778.1:11110-39362 GCF_000687285.1 Phaethon lepturus | reverse complement strand
CGATCGTGAGGGTACAAATAATTACGCTTGCCGATTTTCGGTTGCCTTCACAGAGAGGGGTCAAGTGATTAACGGCCCTCTGGTCAGTTAATCCTAGTACTTGAGGCAGAACGGACTTGACGTGCTTACCCACTTGTACCTGACAGGCCCGAAAAGTCCCGTCTGCATCATCTGCACCGCACCTGCTCTGCCCGCGCCCCCCCCCCCCCCCCCGACCCGTTTTTTTCCCGCCCCCGGAACAGGAGTGGTCTGAATAGATGAGGACGCCAGGCTTTCTTACTTGGACTTCTGAGGGTCTGTAGGCTCCCACCTGAAGAGGCTTCATGAGTTACTATAAAAAATGCATTGCTGTTAGGCAGGTGGTCACTCTTTGTCATTCTTTCACTGAAAATTCATAGGGATCATCAGACTGAAGGGGGTTCAAAACTTGCTCAGGAATAGCATAGTGGGGCCATGGTGGCAGCAGAATGCCATTTCAGGCTGAAATTGGAAGTTTATTTGATGCAGCAGGTAAAAACCCGTGGTATAGATTTGAGTTAAAAAGCACATGCAAACTTGCCAAGAAACATTTGCAGTGATTTCAGAAGTCCCATCACATAGGCATCATCAAGGCTAGCAATTTTGGGAGCCCCCATAGTTGGGGGGTTATCTGTAAGGATGAATTTTAAGACTGTTGAGGGTTAAATGGCAGCAGACCCTGATGGGTATTTAGTACAAACAGAGTAGTTTTAAGGTGCATTGATTTCCTGGACTAATGGCCAGCACTTTTCCCTCAAGTGCATTTTACAAGCTAAGAGTTCCCAGAAAAACTTTTACCATGGACATTAAAGACAATCAGTTTCACCTCAAGTGAGCAAACTGCATTTCTAAATTGACTTTGAGTTAGATGACTCAGGCTTTAGCAGGCACAGTTAGACTGTTCCATACAAACTCATTGATTTTTCTGTAATCATGAATTCTTTTGAAAGCTGTGCTTTCATTACTGATCCATGACATGTTTCAGGAAGCAAAGGAGTGAAGGGAAGTACACCAAATCACCTATAGTACTACGGCTGTATTTAGTACTGTGGATTAATACATGCTGACAGGGTGGTAGTCTATTTGTATATTGGCAGGCTAACTTCACAATGACAGATACAGCTAGTAACTTACAATCTTTAAAAGAACACCAGGGCAAGTAGTAACTGGGACAAAAATCAGAAAAAAAAGTTTAATTTAAAAGTTAGTTTAGCAAGAAGTTAAAAGAATTTGACAGCTCACTCTTAACTGCAAATCATTTTATATAGTGGTATGCATCATTTTTATAGTGGTACTGTAAAACAAGGGAAGAAGTGGAAAGAACCCACATAGAATAAAGACATCAGCATAGGGGTTTTTTAACCCCAAAAAACTTTCAGATACACAAACGCATGTATTCCAGATGACATGTAGTATTCCATCTTAAATAAAAAACCCCCAAAATTTTAAAGTGAAATTAGAGATTGTGTTTACTGACAGAGATACTTTGCATCCTAAGGAGTTCATATAAACACTGCACTTCTATTAACTCAAAATTTAGGATTCAGATTAAATATATACGTGGGAATGTGTAAGAATTTCTTTAGTGAATTAAAGTATGCATCATTGTCCAGTTATTCAGCACTACCTCATTTGCATTCACTAAAGTGCTTGCTTTTGCTTAGAAGTTAAAATCTTCAAGACCAAACACATTTACCAATATCTGCAATTTAACTCACTTCCAGATCCTGCATTTTGTAGTAAGATGTACTAAATTATATTTTTCCACTTCACTCTGTTTATTAACAGCAGATCCTAAAATCTAGCACATATGGACACAGCAAGGCAATACAGGAAGCATTAGGAAAAACTACGATATGCATTCCTCCCCCCCTTAGAGTTAGAAACATCTGCACAGGAAGTTAGAGAGGAGATGCAGTAACATCACATCATACCACACTGCATTAACATGAGAACATTAAGCTTTCTTTCACTAAATTCAGTAGTTTTTTAAATAACAGTAATATTTATGGGCACAGTAGTACAATTAAATTGTAAGGGATTTTTTTTTTTACAGGCAAAGCAAACCTTACCGCACAGAGTGAGACCTGTTTCCCATTCTGATTTGCTATTTGTACAGTAAGGAAGCACACAAACAACTGAAGGATTTGGAAATATATCTAAAAGGAGTGGGAGACTGACCTTGCTACTGCTTTCAGCCAGAATGCATTTGAATTCAAATATCCACATGTAAAGTGTTTGCTTATACAGGGGCACCCTTCCATCCTGTGCCTCTTAGTAGGCAATTTACAATTTACTCACATAATACAGGAAAAAAAAAAAAAGATGTGGAAGAGGAGAAATAAGGCATTGCTGGTAGGGGTTACTGAGGCATAGCTGTGTATCTTCTGCTCTGTACAGAACAGCTTAGGTTCATGGCATCCAATCAAAGTCTAGCTATTAATTTTTAAGGATTTTTAATAGGAGGAACGCAGCAGCATTTGAGAATAGCTTTCTCTCCTGGTATATATTCATCCTTTTTGCACAAGTATTAGAAGGCAGAGAGCTGCGGCTCAAAACAGCTCACCCCAATCTAGATGTAGACCATCATATCCCACAGGAGTCAGATGCCATCAGGAAGCATGTGCTAGAGGACTACACTAACAAACAGGATGTACTTGCTCACATAGCTTATATATCACTGTAACAAGGTATCAGAAAGTTCCAGTGCAGCTCAGGTCTGATGTGGAGCTAGATGTGTTACTACTTTTCTGCAAGGTGTCGGTGGAGGCTTGGATGATCAGAGCTGCGTTCTGATCACAGGGTCTTCATCAGTCTTCAGGTATTTTCCATTTACAGACTCCTTGAGCGCCCAGTCATGGAGGAGGCTGTAGTCGTAGTGCTCCTCATCCACTCGTTTTAGAAAGGCCAGTCCAGAAATGGCTTGCCACTCTCTGAGAGACGGAATACGGATTTCCTTTACATTTTCACTCCCTGGGACAAAGCCAAAGAACTTCCTTACGTGCTGCATTGCATAGACCCTGGAGTGCTGGTCTGTCGCTTCGTCAAAGAGCTCCTGCTCATTATGGACATAACTGCTCCAGTATCTGAAGTGTAGAAAGCTGAGTGGGGAAAAACAACTTGCCAGGCAGTAAGACAGGAAGACAGTGATGACTACCACAGCAATCAGAAGCCAGCCTGCCACCTTACAAAGAAAAAAAAAAGCTGTTACAGCTGAAAATACCCATGATGGTAGCTTCTGGGCATCAGAAAATCCATAAGATGATCTTCACTTGCTTTTCCTGAATAATAAGGTTAGCAGTGTAGAAATCTGGCAAGGGTCTGTTGCCATCAAACCCAGTCCCTGCCTACTGCAGGTAGTCATGTAGGAAAGTTGTTTCTTTCTGCCAAGTTTAAGCAAGTTCTGTTGTATAATTTGTTAAGGATTTTGCCTATACAGCTATTATTGTGAGTCTGTAGCAGAGAAGCCATCTGATTCCTAGCCTATATTAGCTTATAGCCTGTTTAAAATCAAATTTCTTTAAAGTGAAACTTAATATTCCCCCTGTTCTTTACTCAATATGTAAGCTTTTAAAATTGAGGCTGACTGAAAACTAGGATTTTAGTTTGTTTCACATAGAGCTCTCGCAGTCTGGGCACCTTAGTCACATATTTCTTATATTTGAATGAAGAAACTTCCTGGTTCTTGAACTTCCATTTGTCTTACTTGATGGTACTTTTCAAGATACTATGCAAGGAAGAATATATCCGCCAGCAGCATGTAACAAATGGGACAACCAGATATAATAAATTATATATCTAAAGTTCAGTTCCACTTACAGAAAAAAAAACAGGCTTCAAAACACACAGAGATTTGGCACTCAAGGCAGAAGATACTGGTCCTGTTTTATTCTAACACATTGCCTGCTGAGTTATCTCTAGTGCTCGTCATTAGATCCACCAGTAACAGAAGCAATGAGATACTCACTTGTGACTGGTATCTGAGTAGGAGAATCACTTCATCTCTTGCCCGCATCAGCTCTGGAGGAACTAACTGACTGCACGGAAATGCAGCCAATATCCTTCTGTGTTCGCTAGCAGTAATGTTGGGATTAGCTCCATAATAATTCACAGAGACATACTCACTCATGGCACAGACATAATATGAGCCATTTATCAGGGTGACTGCTAGCCACGTTACTGGAGCAACCAGGGCTCTCCCAGTGATACTGCACAAGACAAGGCAGATCAGTTTGCATTGCAGTAACCGGTTTGGTGTAGTCTTTTCCTGAAGAGGAGACCTTTTGCCTGTAACCAGCCTCCAAGTCTGGTTATTCAGGGCATAACCAACAACCAGAAGAATCAGTGCAGGAACTCCTAGGAAAGCCAGCCCATAGATAAGGTTCTGCCCAACATGACATGGACAGCTGAATGTAAAAAAAGAGAAGAGTTGCTGCCCACCAATTGTCAATATTGCAATTACAGCATTAGCAATAACAACCTCTTTGCCTTTTAGAAAAGTTAACCACTTTGGAAGGAAAGTCATTTTAGGTCTTACTCTTTACTAGCTGCTTTTGCTTTAAGTCAATACTAGCTTTTAGTTATATTTAACTAATATTAATGACAGACTAGAGCAGAACAAACTCCAGCAGCTTAAAGAAAACCCAAAACCAAACAAACCCCAAACACCCTGCTAGCCTTTCTCCTCCCACTAATGTTTGATTCTACTCCATGACTGCTAAAAGCTTGTTTGCTATCTCTAAATATACTTACAAACATCCAATCATGTGTTTTAATTGATTCAATCATTTCCCTCAGCGGTTCTGGAGCTTTCAGGCAATTGTGAGCCCTGCAAGCCCCTTGCTAATTGTCTGAAAAGAACAATAAATTCTCCCTACCTTTTGGATGATATGCAATGCTATCAAACTGATGATTACCCTGTCAGGGTTAATTGGCAAGCTGTTTCCTAATCAATGGTAATTAGCAGAAGCATGGCATGGGACTAGGAAAAAAAAAGGAGCGCTTTCAGCTATTCTTCATAAAAAACCAAACAAAGCCTTGTCAAGTGGACTGATTATAAAATATGAAGCATTTGAAATTTAAAATGCTTCAACATTAAAAGAAAACCAGCAGAGATTCCATAAGTTGCACAAAGTTTGGAATACCAATTCTGTCCATGTTTAATGTCAGTTCTGGTTCTGAGGCAATTTGCTGTCCAAACACTGGAGTCTGAGATGTAGTTAGCTGCTGGACTGTAAGGATTTTAGTGTTTCACCTGTAGGTGGCAAGAAGCTAGCATTTCTCTTTTACCTGACAGTGTTGAAAGTTTCTGTTGTAAGGGTTTTTTTTGGCAACGTGTAATCTGCTATTCACTTCACAGAGCGTCAAGCCAGCTTCAGACATGCTCATGATAATAGCTGGCATTTATATAGCATGCTTGTGATCCAAAGCTTTAAGATTTTATTTGTCTATTGTCAATCCCATTCTGCGGACAGAGGTACATAGAAATTTTTTCAGTTAAACATTTCCAGAGCTGGTTTCTGAATATTGGGATGTATAATCTGAGCTCTCAGCATCTCTCACAAATCAAACCTTAAATAGAGGTTAGTTCAAAATGTTTTGCTCCAGATGATTCTCTCTGGGTCAGTTTGTCTATGGTCATGCTATCCAGTAGTTCTGTACATTGCATACCCCAGGCTGATCTGAATGTGCAAATACTTGTGTTTAAGTTCTGAGAAGTCTAACCACCTCTCTAATATAATATAAACATTTTTACCAAGAAGAGAAAAAAAACCTAGCCAGAAAGTCTATGAGGAAAGTTGTCTTCCCATTACAAATGGCTATCTCCAGCATGTGTGGTATAATAGTGTCTGATTGCACTGTCTCTCCTTGTGCAGAGATGGTTGCTACTAATACCTTTCAGCTCAAAAAGTAGTTTTAGCACCCATGGTATCTGCTTGATGGCAGAGACACTCTCACAGCTGTTATACACCTGGATGACATGTTATACACATCTTGCCTGTTTACTAGGCAAGACCTCCTTCCTCCAGTGTGCTGTCCTCCCAGGTGGACACCTGCTTGTCTCATCCCTATTCACAAGCTGTGAACAAGGTCCTTGCTGGTAATTGTCTCTCAAAACTATGTGACACCATTACACAAAATTAAAAGCAGCACTTTGCCACAGCTTTCCTGGAATCTGTTGTTAAGTTCTTGGTGGTTTGGGCAGAGTAGCAAAACAAAATCCCAGTGCTGTCTGAACAATGCCATTTTGAAGGTTCATTTTCTGTCAGTATCACAGGATTTTCAATAACTTTTTTTTTGGGTAGTAGTGACATTGTATTTTGAAAAAAATATCCTCCTTTAAATTCAGTGGAATGAACCCATCAGGCTATTACAGAACTATTTTGAAGATGGGTTTTATAAATGTTTTCCATTATGCTTCAGTTCATTTTAAAATCTCCAATTGATTGCTGCTGAGCTTTCTTTGGGAACCCATGTCTTATTTTTTTTATAAGGCAGGAAGGCTTTCCCAAGCATCACTTGTGTACTGAAGAAACACATTAGATGTGAAACTGAAGAGGTGTACAACACTGAAATATTCATAGTCAGCCTAAGGCTGTTGAATGAGTCAATTTATACAATCAATACAACAACTTTATACTGCTGCATTGTCACTTCTTTGGCATTTGCTTTCATGCTGTGCTGTAAATAATCCTGCTGGGTCATCCTATTATGGAACAAATTACAGTGTTGGATCCAATTAAGAGCCTGGGTGGCCCATCAAACCTTTAAATACTCACCTTTGCAGAGGAACCGGGAGTCCTGAGGTAGAAGTTTAGGCTCTTTATCTGATGCCCAGGAAGACTTAGGACTGAATGCAATCCAAAATACTGCTACCTGAGGTGACAGCCAGCTTGCCTCTGAGGCAAAGAGATGCTTATAGCTGACATCTGAGGCAAATAGAATATATGGGCAAACCTTAGCCATGGTTTTGCTTGTCATTTTGCAGGGCACTGTCAGCTTGAATTCACTGCCAGGAACCTCACTTATGAGGATAAGTGATTTTTTTTTTAAGAACTGAGGATGGTTTGTCATTTTCTTTTAAAACATGCTTATTGGAAGACATATGACACCTTCCAATCCTCCCATAAACAAGCAAACAGTTTTTGTTCTTTTGTTTGCTTTTTATTGAAATAAAGCAACCGTGCCAGAAGGGAGAGAGTGGTTTCAGTTCCCTTCTCCATCTGATGTAGTCAAAACTCACTCAATCATCTCTTCCAAGAGCTCAGTTATTATTAGTCATGTGGTGTGACTGTGGTGGGAACAAGCTGTATTCTCCAGCTTTCCTGACATAGTTCTACCAGTTGCACTTAGTTCCCCACAGAGAGGATTTTGATATTTATTGGATCACAAAAAGATTAGGATTTTGTTTTCTAATGGCCAGGAAAAGGTAGAGAGAAAGAGGGCAGTGTTCTTCTATTTTCCATCTGAAGGTTGCTTCCTGTAAAGTTTGGAGGAGGAGACTGAACCCTAGTCTCTCCAGTCCTGTGTAAGGGTTTTCATCACTGAGTTAACAGTCAAAAGGCTCATGTTCTGTGCCTCTTTTAGCTGCATTTTGAGTTATATTTTGCATGGATGTCAAGCCTGCCTGTGATGTCGAAAGGAAGAAAATTATACTGGTTAACTTGCTTTTTGTTTTGAAGCCATGGAAACAGAGGTGGAAAGCTCCTAAAAAACCTAGAGTGTGGAATTTGAACTATATTGTATAGTTGCTTGGTTGTCTGATTTTCTGATTTATAACTTGGATTGGTCAATGCTGGATAATTATCAAGTGAAAGCTCTGTCCTTACCTTGCCTAATTTTCATACTAAAATTAACTCCCATTTGTGCATAATGTGTTTGGAAATATAAGACCACCTTAGTATAATGAGTGAAGTAATAGTTGGAGCATGTGTAAAAGAACCTTTGTTGTATGTTTTTATAGCCTATCATGATTTTTGTTGCATGTGTTTCCTTATAACAGAATTATATAAAACCTTGGCTTGTCTCCCTTGAGGGTGTGCTGGCTGCTTTAGATGCCTAGCACCCTTTTCTGCGCAGAATCAAAATAAAGACAAATATCTGTGTGTTGATTGGCACTTTGCACACTGGGTAGAAGGACAACCTGTGAATGTTAGAAAGCATACTATGAAAGCACCTGCGCGACAGATTTCCTGTGGGAGCATAGGGGAGCACTGCCTACATCCTGCGTTCTGCCTGGTCGCAGGTTGGCTTCAGGCTGCCAAATCATTTTCGTAGTCTTTTCGGCCTGGTTAAGGGAGAAGTTCCTCTCCCCTTAACCAGGACAAGGACTGGTGAGAAAATCATCAATAAGCTTTATGTTAAGGGAAGAATAGAAACCTTAATGATTTTTTTTTTTAAATTACATCTTTTGCTTCAGAATTCACCTGTGCTTTATAGGCAAATTCGTATGAGATTTTAGGTGCCTGCAGGGCATTTCAGCAGAAAGTAGGCACCCAAATCCAAAAACACCCTCTTGAAAACAGTTCCTGAGATGCCTAACCTAACCAACAAAGTTTCAGCAGGTCATGCTGAAAATACTTCCCAAGGAGGGCACTACAGGCATGGTGGCAGCAAAGCCACTGCTTTCTTCTGAAATATGGCCAAAGGAGCAGCCACACTAGGCTTTGAATAAAAGCACTCATTTGTGATGTGGGAAACCTCTGTTCAAGTACTTTTTTTTTAATGTAGCTTCAAGCCCCATGTTCTTGTGATTTGAAATAATTCAGTTTTCTGCTAGTGAAATATTTAACACAAGATCTATTCAGCTGGAGATGGAGAGCAAGCAAAAACCCAGTTCTGTATTGTACTAATTTGGACACCCATCTTATGTGGCAAGTGTATTCTTGTTTTGGCACAAAGAACCTTTTAAGGTATTTTTTTTGGCATTTGACACCTAATTCATTATTGACCTTTATATTGTACTCTGCTCTGGGATATTCATGTTTGGGAGAATCCTTAGATACTGGATTACTAAAGAGATCATGTACTTAGCTCTGCAGCTTTGAGTTTTCCCATAATAGCCGGTCTAGTATAAGAGATGGGGTGCTTGTGCACACTTTTATACATGCATTTGAACTTCAGGAGATATTTTTATGGGTTTTTTTTTTTTCAGTTTAACGGGAGTGAAGAGAACTGGTTGTTGCGTTAAGAGGCAGATGCCCAAAATCAGCGTTAGTAGTCCGGTCGTGCCCAACCCCTTTCGTTGGACTCTCACGGGTCCGGATGCACTACTAACATTGCACTACCTGCTCAGCCGGACACCTCCTGAACTCACACGGCCGCACTCAGAGGTACGGTCGCATTCAGGGACAATACACACACGGCTGAGTCAATCAATAGTGCGATTTATTGAAGCAACAGATGCACAAGTTCTTTGGATCGCCGGTGATAAATTCACTGTCTGCAAGCAAGTGCACTAAATTGATTACGGTCGGGTTACACACATGTGGGGTGATGAAACAACTCTAGAAATTCCTAAAATTCCTGCGGATCCACTTGGGATAGCCGAGTGTTCGAATCTTACCCAATGGGGGGGAAGAGAGGGTCAGCCCGTCAGCAGATCCTAAAAGTCAGGAGTGATGGTGTCTTCCCTGACATCCAGCTCTTTTCACACTATTTTATAGTGTTTTACTTTGCAGGTGGAGCTTGCGTGACTCTAGTCATACATACCTTTATCAGAATTGCTTCAGAATTCTCTCGCTTAGCGTTTAAAGGTACAGACTAGGAAAGATTCAGTGCGCACGCTCATTGAGGGGTGGTCGCACCTTGGGAGGTGGGTAACTTTTGAGAGGGGTGTGCATTTTAGTATTATAATGATATTATAATAAGCAAAGTTCACTCCAACTACAGCATTTCATCAAAGTTGACAGGTCACTGACCCAGGGCATCGCACGTGCAGCTTATTAATGTACACACTGTGTACCTTTAAATTCCTTTGTTCACAGAGCGTGGCTGCGATGTCTCCACTCCACCCTCCATGCAATTTCTCCCGGAGTCAGCACACCAAGTTCCCCTGATGTTGCCAACACCTAGGGTTGCCTAGGGAATTGCCATGGAACAGACTCATTGTACACTAGCCATGTTCCACCCTGTTTCAATGCTGTTCTTAGAGGGTAAATTTCCAAACTGCCCCTCAGCGATTACTCCATACTGGTGTAGTCTTAATGCTCAAGTAGTATGTCAGACCAACCCTCCTGGTGCTGAAGGCTAAAATCCTCTCCTGACAAGCATGACAGAAAGGGAGGTGGAGGGTGATGCTAACTTCCTCACTATTCAGATTGCCTCGGATTATTTCTGAGAAGTCTATGTTAAGATTTAAGACATGTGCCAGATATGTGCTAACTTCTACTCTTTTCACAGGGTTGCAAGTCAGACGACAGTTAACATTAAGAAGGTGGTTTTGTTCAGTTCCTGAAGATGTGGATGCAATCCACCATTGACTTGTTTCCCTCACTGGAGCTATTGAATCCCCATTTTCTCAATAATGTACAAACCTTTCAAAATGTAGTACATTCTACCTAATACATCATATTATACCTGTGAATTTACATGTATACACGTGTGCACTTATGTATTTTCTAAACAGTGCTGATGTGTTCTTACCATGCATTGCACTGTCTGGTCCATAGTGTTCCTTCATGACTGTAGTGTTAATAATGCAGGCTGAAATAATTCATCCTTATATTTAGAACTGGATAAATAAAATAGTGCTCATTTAGGGGTAGCCTTAAGTGCTTTGTGATGGTTTCACTGCAGTTAAGTTATGCTAATGATAATCTTCTAGAGATGTTTTTTAAAATGCAATGTAGTACACTTTCTTATGGAATATGGGATGTCTCTTGCAATGAGAGATATATTTGGTGCTTGTCACTAGTTGGAGACAATCTGAGAAACACACCCACCTCAGATTTGATTTAGAAATGCAAGTAACTGTCTACAGAATTGTAATGCCTGGCTTTTATAATTTATTTAAATTTAAATATGGGAAGTAACGTCAATAGCTTTACTTATAAAATAGAGTTGGATTTTAAAGGGGCAGAAAGGTTCCTAGAAGAAAATTGAAGAGGCTTATTATATTGTAAAGTTGTCAACACCAGCACATTCTGTGTAAAATGAAAGCTGTTAGGATGACCATGTTTTCCACAGAAAAAGCTGAAAATCCTTTTATGTCTTATATTTTGTTGTTGAGTTGTGTCATAATTTTAAACTGCCACTTTTTAAAGTAAATTATTCCTTCTTATCCCAGATGAATCACATCTGCTGCTTTCTTTGTATCTGGAGTAGTTAATACCTGTAATTTTAGTCTAGCACCAAATCTATTAACGAATTGAAATTTAATAACAGTATGGCATTCAGTTGAGGCCAGGTATTTTTACTTCCTTTCCTGAGAGGACTCAGTGGGAATATATGTGGAGATGAGTCCTATAAGGCAAGAGAGTTAACTGATTAATTTCTAAATTAACTAGTGACCATAGTCTAAATTTCTTGCAAATCTAAACTAACAGGATAGGCCAACTTTACATCAGAGGAAGATGGAAAAAGTAAGACGAACCTTCCTGGATGTTCATAGCAGGGATAAATTACAAGTAGGGTTTATAATAGGTTACAAATGATACAAGATTCCCTAGAAACCTCATTAATGAAAATGCCATTTGCACAAGCTGGCAGCTGTAGCAGGGACACAATTTATTCCTCTGTGAATCTGGGTGCCCTAGATCTGTCCTGCCAGCTTTGCAGAAACGTGGTGGCAGTAACCTTGTAAGCCATACTACTCCTGCCTAGGCAGACGCTAACTCACCAGACTAACGCAGTCAGAGCTGACAGAAGACTATAGCTCCCATAAGTTGAAGATGATAAATTTTTAATTACCCTGTGCAGCAGTATCTTGCAATTGTGTTTTTATTTTTCAGAGAGGGAGCTTCTGTTAACTCTCCAAACACCAAAACCTGACACAAACAACAGAATGAATTTGCTGTCCCTAAAACGGTAAGACCTGTGAATCTCTTGGGTCTTCCTGGTTTGGCTTCCCGTGGCTGACTGCTGTGTGTTTGATTACAAATCATTCTTATGGATGGAGCAGTTATTTCTGTTGCGTACAGGGACAGATCTGTTGCCAGTCAAATTTCTCCCAAAGGGTTCAGTACACGTAGAGAATAGGAGGAGCATCAGCAGCATTACGGATTGCAGCAAACACACCTCACGCAAAAGGCAGAAGAGCATAAAGGAGAAGACATTAGAGAAGAGAAAGAGGAAATGCAGTGACTGAGAGAAAACTATGCTGCTTGAGGAAGAAAAGACATAAACTGATAATCAAGTACGTCAGGCATTACACAAGCAACATGTCTCGGCCACCAGGAAGAAAGCAGGAGAACCACAAAATAGTAAGACATTTTTGTAATGTGCAAATGAAATTATGCATGGAGTAAGAATAACCTATTATTATATTGATGTGTTTTATACAGTCAAATTTACAAATACTCTGAAAGTACTGAAAGGATGGGGATGAGTCTGCCAGTATGAGAACAGAGGAGCTGGCAGCATTTATGGTTACAGTGGGACCCCCTTGCAAGCTGCCAACAGGCTGCCAGCTATTAAGCAGTGACAGCAGTCTGTTTGAGCAGTAATACTGAGATTTGCTCTAGGAGCCTTCATATCTCTCCAGCTACCTGGCCTATGACATGAAATGATTTTCAGACAGTCCTGCACTCAACATGAATCCTTGAGGCCAGAACTTTGTTCTTGTTTTGAAGAAAAGAAGCTGCACCGGCCACATCTCTACCCCATGAACAGTTACAGGAAGAGATGGTTCATCTGGGGGCTGCAGCATACCTGATGCCCATTGTGTGCCACCTGCATAGCAGACCATGTCTTCTTTTGGGGGTTATGTTGCATGAGCAGGTGTCCTTCTTCATCCTCCTAATATTGCATTTTTTCTGTGCGCAGGGAGTGTACCATCACAAGATCTCAGCATCTGGCTTTAAGGCCAAAATCTGATTCTTGGGGAGACAATGGTAAAACTGTAACTGTTGTCTTTGAATGTTGGCTTTTACCATTGATCACATAGCACAGAATTCTACCAAGTGGAAGTTATATAGACCAAAACTTCCTTCTTCTGCACTTCGTGTTAATATTCTCCTAGAGGTCCAGCAGTTGTTTTAAACATGCTGCATGCAAGATTTTCCCAAGAGGCCTTCTTAAACTGCATGGTCACAAAAGGCGGTATTTTGTGCCATTAAAGATACCAGTTATTCTCCTTCTTGTTCTCTGGCAGTGGTGTGTCTAAATACAAAAAATTCAAATAACAAATTTCCTCAGAATCTCTTATCTGTTGTTGAAAATCTAACTGTTTAGGAATATTTTACCACAAATACAAAAAAAAAAAAGTGACATAATGCAGAAATAAGGTCACAGTGATTTAAAAAAAAAATAGTACTGTAATCTTGAAGATAATATGTTTGCATCTAAAAGTATAATTATGACACATATATATATGTATACATATGTATAACAAACTGAAGAGAGAGAAAGTTGCTAGTAAGGAAAAGGGAACATAGGCAACTGTAGAAGACTGATAACAAAAAGTGACTGTCTCACTCACTGGGCACTTAACTGCATTTTTTTTACTTTAACCCTAGTGGTGAGGTTCTGAACAAGCTTAGAAAAGATGGGCACAAAGTTTCTGAGGCTGGGTTCTGTTCAGAAGCAGAGGTCTAAGTGCTTAGAGATTTATGGTCAGAGATAGAAATGCCAGGTAAGTTTATGTGCCTCTGTGCTTAGCTAGTCATTAAATGAAACACAGAGAGAAAGATGTCTTTGTTCTTTATTTGTATGGTTCAATACCACACAAGTCTTTCTTCAGGAACTTAGAGCTTTAAGGGCTGTCTGGATGGTTAGTGGTGATTTTTGACAGAAGTTGGGGCAGTGGAAAAGTTTCAGAAAGCTTTAGGACAGTGTTGTGCCAATTTCTGAAAAGGGGACAGAGATCTCCATTTAAAAAAAAAAAGACTATAATTAAAGTTAATATACATAAGTTTATGGGAAAAATGCTCCAACTGATTGCAAGAGTGGCTGCTAAATACAATTATGTTGATATAGTATGCTTAAGTTTCTCTAAGGTATTTGTCTTCTTACAACACAGACTTTTTGCTGAGACTAGAACAATACAGAACCTGTATGACATCCACTTACTCCATTAAAAACTTGTTAATGACAATTTGGCAGTGTGCAGTATTATTGTAAACAGGAGTTATCACCAAGGCGAGTTTACACAATGGTTCCACACTACTTAAGATTTTGAACAGCGACTTGTTAAAATGGGAACATGGATTAAACTCCAGACTTTTCATGCAATGGGACCAGGAAGAGGTCTTTCCACCAAGATGTTCTTCCTTTCCTTGTGTGATTTGTTCTGTCATTTTCATTGGTATTCACTATTATTTTTCCAGAGGCTATAAGCAAAAATCATCTCTAGTCTGCCCACATGCCACAGGCCTGTAGCACTTCCTTTAATTAATTCTTGTCCAAGAAGTTTAGTGAGAGTCAACCCAGGCTCTCCCTTAAAGGCCAGCTGCTATTCCTGCTAAATACAGTCAATTCTGCAGTGCCATTGAGGGGATCTGGCAGGGCAGGGAGGGAAGAAAACTTTCCTCCAGTTGGTGCAGAGCTAAAGATCCCAGACTAGCGCTTGTGACAGGATCTGTGTAGGGATATGCCTTTAAGCTCTTCAGTTGCTCTCCATGCTTTTTGGACAGGTGGCTGTAATCCTCCCCCATGCCCTTCCTCTTGCTCATGCAGTGGAGCCAAACCAACCACGTTTTCTGTATTAAGATGCAGAAATAATGTCACAGTGAGATTGTCCAGGCATTTGGAGAACTAGTATTGATAGTGATTCAAGTTACTTGTAAAGTCTGATAAAGAAGGGGAATTGTCAATGGGACTGATTCTTTTCTTCTTTGCTTGTTATTCTTTACACTTGTGCTGAATTATAGTATTTTTTCATTACTCTCAGCTAATGTTTTTTATGTTTTTTTGGGGGGGCGCGAAGCAGCTGGCGATCTGAATAGGATCAACCATACCTTTGTGAAGGAACTGGAATTTTAGTGTATACACTGTTGTTCCTATTGTAAAAGGACTAATAGCCCATTGCCTCAATTATTCTTCCTGCAACTAAACACTTGTCATTAATCTTAGATGGCATTTGACAGCATTTATCAATCCAACATACATATGTGCTGTTACAGGATGCAAGAATGTACCTGGTGAAAGTAGGTGTATCCCAAGAAATGGTATTTCTGACAAGCAAAATCCTTGCACAGAGGCTCAAGTGATGATCAAGTCAGACTCTGTCACACTTGAATTGTGGTTTTCAGTGATCACACACCCATGGACAAAAGTTTCTTGATTAATGTAAATGTTAATTCTTATTGCTTTTAATACAGTAACAGCTCAAAAGTGTGAAAAGGTTTGATTCTAGATTGCTTCATTTTGATTTCCACCTTTTCTGGCAGAGCAGAGAACTTTTTGTACTCACATATGGGGCTTTGGTAGCCCAGCTGTGCAAGGACTAT
The DNA here is from genome assembly GCF_000687285.1 of Phaethon lepturus. Classification (NCBI taxonomy): domain Eukaryota; kingdom Metazoa; phylum Chordata; class Aves; order Phaethontiformes; family Phaethontidae; genus Phaethon; species Phaethon lepturus. The sequence goes on along the minus strand of NW_010554778.1, from coordinate 23,736 downwards.
GAAAAAGATGAAGATGTCAACACCTGTTTAGATAGAATGTAAGTACTGCTTTAAATATTCAACTTTATTGCTAATGCTATTTGTCCACCTATATGTTACAGACCATTTTCTGATGCTAAGGCAGAAATTACTACAGGTTAGTTTTAGAAGATGCAGAGACGTATTTTGCTCCTTGTGTGTTTATTATTATAGCTGTTTTTATAAAATCTTTTTGGTTTTCTCTCAATAAAGAGAAAGACTTGATAAAATAATGACAGGTTTCATTAAAGCAATATGGCTGTCTTTACATGTGTGAAGATGAAAACATCTCAGCTTGAGGAAGAAACCTCATAGATTGGCAGAGCCGTGACAGTTGGGTTGACACTCTCTCTATAGAGAGAGTTGACACTCTCTCTGTATATGTACGTATATAATCCAAAGTGAGAAGGGTGTTTTTCACTGTACAGTTGCCAAATAGCTGCTTGTCAATTTATTATTCATTTGACATTGCAAATCTAAGGCATAAAAGTTGAAAAGGATCTAAGTAGTCATGTACATCACCAATAAATACCTTTCTAATTGCTGATGACATATTTACCAACATTATTGATGTTGACACTTAGGCAATAAATAAATATTTCATGTTTTCTGATGCATGACATACTGCAATTTTAAACTCCATGCTGCCTAAAACAGTTTTTGGTCTTGTCATCACATTAGACATCAGATCACTTTTTGGCTTCTTGTCAAAGATGTGGTACAAAATCAGTAAGAAACTCCATCAGTCTCAGGCTGCTTCACTGAGGGTGTAGGGCCTCTGATAAACAGGCAGAGATTGCCAACATCCACATAAACGGAAACAAAAAATTCCCTAAAAACATTTCTGAGTTGACTTGACATCCTTTCATAACATTTGTGTCAATCTCTTTCCTTTCTTCAAAAAATGCTTGGAGGCATAGCTGGTTTGCACACTACGTAGTTACTAACCTTTATTAATGTGCAAGAGCTAGGAATGAATATTTGTTTTATTAAAAAATTCTATTAACTTCCACCCTTTTTTATTTAATTTCTCTGAAATTGTAGTGTTTTAAATACAAAAGGAAGGTGGTGTTGTACTGAAACTGTATATTAACTAGCATATTTTGGATTCTTTCTGCAACTAGTAGATGAAGGGAGAGACTATGTCAGAAAAAAGACAAAGAGGGAATTGTGGAGGAGAAGGAAAAAATGAGGTGAAGAGGTAAGAAGATAAAGTGAAAGAGATCAGATGTGATCCTATGGGTTTTCCTGGCACCTGAATACTGCAGTGAGGGTGCCCAGGATTTGCTGAACTCCGTACCAGCCCATAGGTGAATGCTGTGACTTGAAGGGGCAGTTGCTTTTTCTCTTTGACAGAGGCAATGTGAGATGAACTCTGAGGATCACAGAGGAATGGAGAAAATCCTGTGCTATGTTATCCTATCCTATTTTTAGTGACAAAGCAGTATTAATCAGGTGTGTTATTTGTATATTATTTATATATTATATAGCTAACTTTTAATATTTATTCATATATGTAAATATAAATGTATGTATAGACAATGTGTACATAAACAACATTCATATCATCCTTTCCAGGAGTATTGTGCTTAAAGGAGTATGATTCCTTAAATGACTACCTCAACAACAATCCCACTGTGCTGCAAAATGTGGTAGAAAAAAGAATCTGGACCAGCAAAATCTGTTGTCCTCAAAGCCATTCATTGAGGAACATGCAGCTGTTTTGCTGAGAAAGCACAGGAGACAGATTAGGGAGATGGCAGGTGGAAAGAAGTGCCCCATTTTGAATGTTAACTTTCTTTCTTTTCTCCTTAGGGGATACGGCATTGGTGTAAGGCTGATTGATGATTTTTTAGCTCGTTCAGCTGTGAAAAAGTGCCGCAGTTATTCTGAAACTGCGGACATGATTGCACAGGTAAATAAGATTTACATTCTCTAGAGCCTCATCGGCTTCAGTGGTCTTAGCTTTTCCCTCCTCCTCTATCAGTTTGCTCCAGAAGAGTTATCTACATTTTCTGCTACATCATGATTTTCTTGTCAACAAACACTCATCTCCACACTCCCATGCTTCCACTGGGTGAACTACAGCCTTTTCCTTATCTGCAACTTCATATCAACTGGTAGCTCACAGAGGTTGACCTTGAGAGGAGGCATCAGTTTCTACCTCTGTAGCATAGTGCTACATCAGGCTGGAAAAAGACCAACATTCAAATGAACACAAAAAATGTGATGTTTAGTGAGATAAGAATTTTGCAGATAATCTTGGTAAACCCCCAGGGGTAAGTTTACCACAAAGGGTCATCAGAACCACAGAATTGTTTCACATGGTTATTAGTTTTATACCTAAGTTGAGGACAGAAGACACAAAATGGGATACCACCTGTGAGAGGCTGCCAGCCTGACCTAAAGTGACCTTAAATTCAGTTGCTAAGCTGAAACTAAAATTCTGTTCCTCGTAGCCTCTGAGGTATTTTTCCATTAGAAGAATTAAAAAGTTTATTTTTGTTTGCTGCAGCTTCAGCTGATTTCTTCTACTCTTACCAGAGCACGCAGCAAACAACAAAAAATGATCTAGTTTTAACAAACTACAAATCCTCTATTCCCTCACTTTTTTTCTTCTTCTAGGAGCATAAGCCTTAACCATCTCATATAGATCTCAAGCTTTGATATTCTTACTCCGGCCATGTGATTCTCCTCAGCATCTCCATAATTATCTTAGATATTTTTTAACCTTAAAATGGTAATATTAGGAATAAGCTGCAGGTTTTTCTGCAAAAGGAAGACTCAGTGGTAGCAGAGAAGAACTGTAAGAAAGGAAAATGAAAGGAACATTTTCCTCACTACCCTCAAATCTAACAATGAAATCAAAAAGATAAAATCAGAGTGGGTAATTTTGCTGCCTTTGGTGGAATTTTCTCTTTTATTGGGTAGTCTTTCTCACTACTGTCAGACAAGAAAGATCTAGGAGGAAATTTAGTGGCAATACATGGGGATCTAAAGATGTATTTTTGCCCCCACGGGCAAGTCAGATTTCCTGGGGGAGCTCAAAGAGAAATATGTAGGGAGTCCAGCCTCTTTAGTCTGGGTGGTAGTCTGAGGTGGTAATTCATAGATATTGAGTTAGCTCAGACTAATACCTGATCAGGTCATGGTGACTGATCCCTTTTATCCTTTATGATTTTCAGCTATGAAGTGTTGTAAGTGAAGATATGCCTGGCCTTTCCCAACGGCAAAAATTAACCACACTTTTTAACAGTTTGCTAGGTAGTTATTAAAGAGGACAGAGCAGGGCATCAGTTAGTTGAACTGAGATTCATTTCCATTGGCTCATTTTAGGAGACAAAAATATGCCTGGCATAATTTTGGTTGCTTGAGAATTACCAGCAGCATCAGCTAAATGTGAGCATTATGTTTAACTGCAGACTGCGGAACCAGGAAACAGCAGGGTCTCTATACAGTGAACTAAGGCACCAGTATATGCTGGTTATACAGGATTATCTTAGTTCAGCGTGTATGTGGATCTTATCAGGTGATGTGTGATCCTGCTGACATTAACCATGTCAGAAATACCTACGTTACATCTGAATGAAATGGAGGGACAGAAGTTATGCTATCATTCCAAAATGCTTGTCATAGAGGAACTGATGGCTGTCACAGAAATAGATAAAGGACCTCTTTGCATTTGCTGTTGCTGGTAGGGCTATAGAGTGCACACGTGCGCAACACAAATACACACCATGGTCTGCCAAAGTTTAAAGCAGAAGCAGGTGACATTACCAAAAACCAGCCAGATCCCATTAACTCATAAAGGAGTGGAAACTACATTTCTTCCTGAACGAAAGTGTATTTTGGAGTTCAAATAAGGATGATGTATAACAAAGCTCCTCCTTTGGAGGAGCTGAGCCGGGGTAGAGGATCCATTAGAGATAGTGAGGACAGTGGAATGAAAACCATGAGACAAGCAGCATTTCAATCACTATTATAATACGCTGTCTCATTAAAGGGATGATACTAGGCTGCAAAATCACATTTTGTTCACTTTTGCATTCTTCTCTCAGTGGTATTTGTACTTTATTTTCTCTGGATTTTCACATACATGCCAGATATCTGGTTTTCAGGGTCTTGTTCCTCATAGTTCCCTTATTTACAAGTGCTTTAATACAGTTGAGCCATCATTCTTAAGTACAGGGATTCAACAACAAAATACAGTTAGAAATTAACCATCAAAGTAAGGAAAAAGACACTATTTCTCTGCAGGTTGTACTTCAAAAGAAACTCAAACTTTAAAGCACACAGTCTCTTGAAAAGACTATTTGTAGCAAACTAAAAGAGGAGCTCTGTAGTAGAAATATAACCTTTCTGAGGCCAAAAGTGATACAGAAAGCTTTTTCACATTTCTTTGGCAAAACATTTTTTATATACTCTTCAAGCACATTTGTCTGAGGCACATACCAACAAAACATACGTAAAATGACCCAGCGAGTAACTGCAAATATGCTGTTAGAGTTGTCAGTTCAGAATCACACAGCTGTTTACATGATCTCTTTAACTCTTCAGCAGTAGTGTTCTCAGCCAGGAGAAAGTGCTTAAACACGTAACTGCATTAATTCTTCTAAGGTAGAAATCTGTTTGAGGATGAGTGTGAAGAGTAAAACCAGTTCAAAGTTAAAGTAATTAAGGCAGTTAAGCAGTTCGAGTAGGTAGAGCCCAATGTCCTGTAAACGTAGCTGCTATCCTGCAGTCCTTTGGAAAGCAAAGAAGAAGTCTGTAAGATAAGGCTGTGGGTGTTCCCTGTGGAAATGGAAAGAGATGAAACAAAGGAAAAAAAACATAAAATGAGGAGTTTTGGGCAGCTTGCCTTATTAAGAAATAAATACTAAAAGAAAGATGCATCTAAGGCAGTGACTGAGGGCTTAAAACTTCAACCACTGGTTCAGACCGCAAAGCCTGGGATTTACTGCTAGCTTATACTGGTCTGGAGAAAGGCCAATAAGTTTTGATGATGAGCCAAAGTGAGTCCTTTTAAGCTGAGTTCCCATGGTGCTCACTGACTTCTTCTGTTGGTGCTGTGACTTTGCGTGGTTACAGTTGGGGTAGAATAAAAAAAAAATAAACCAGGCCATTTAAAAGTAGGCTTTCTGCTCAGTGGCAAATTGGGATAAGAAAATGGAAACCAACTGAGGAATGGTAGTAAGAACAAAGCTCAGCTGAAGAAGTAATGTCCAAGACTGGATTCAGAATTTGGATCTAACTGAGGATTACTTTTGAAATGAGGGTGATAATTTTGCTCTATAATCCTAAAAAATCAAATTTTTCCTTCATTTCTTCCTCACAAGACCTCTAGCATCATTGATCTGGTCGAAAGTGATGCAAAAAATAAACGTGTCTGGTTTTAGATCTAATCCTAGAACACTGTTACCTGCTACAGCTCAATGTCGCCGTGCCCTGGGAAGTGTCTGTGTGTGTGTCTGTAAGATCACGCTGTGGGCGTTCCCTGTGGAAATGGAAAGAGATGAAGCAAAGGAAAAAAACATAAAACGAAGAGTTTTGGACAGCTTGCCTTATTAAGAAATAAATACTAAAAGAAAGGTGCACCTAAGACAGGTGGCAGCAGCCGTGCCGTGCCCCCTGTTCTACAGCGAGCTCGTAGGCTCCGTAGCTGTGTTAATACAGTGCCGTGCCTAAGGATACATCCCTTGCTTAAAAGCAGTGGCTGGAGAGATGGACTTTATTGTGGAAGCTCAGTACCCCAGGAATGCAGCAAACGTATGTCTCTGCAACTGCTTGTAGAGAGGCCCTTGGGTACCACCAGGGCTGGTGTAATCCAACCATGTCACCCCCAAGCCCAGAGTTGTAGGTCAAGAGATGTGATTCACCTTCCCATGGTAGGTCCTGCCACACAAGGTCCCTATATAGTGACATATGGCCAGTTTTGAAGTCTGACACAAGCTGGCAGAATTTACGAAACTGGTAAATGCTTTTCAGATCTCAGCGGTGAGAGGGAAATGCATACAGCAGGTTACTGTGCGAAGTGGTAGACAGTAAACTAAAAAATTAAGTGCTCCACTGTAAAAAGTAAAGAAAAGTTTGTGACTACATGGAATCAGCAACAGATGGCAAGATCTTTAAACCATCTTGCTCTTCCCAAACACTGACTGTGGAAAAGTACTAAGAATGAAAAATATGCTAGCAAAAATGTTACTGTGGCTGCCTTTCCTCTTATAAGCAGATTAAATCTAGTCCTTCATTAATCTTGTTATTATGTCATCTGAAATTATGGTTTCAATTTTTTTAACAGTCTGTATTATCACTTACTTTACAATATTACTTATGCATGCAATATTTTGTAGTGAAAAGTCCCCAGTAGTATATAAAGGGACTGATAAGTTAGTGGCCTTCTAAATATTTCAGTAATTCTAGACTGTATTTGAGCACCACCAAAATGTTAATGAATTTTATTCTCGCTGCTTGAGAAAGATGAGATGCTGGTTGAGACTTTGAAAAAGAGCAGTGGTACGTTTTTAATTCTGACTGCAGAGATTTCTTGTTTGACATTAAGCAATATATAATCCCATAAGAGTTGCAAGTAACGTTTTCAAAAGAGAGATTTTGCTTTATATGGGTGTTATTTTGACGGTGAGCCTATGTACATATCTAAATGGATATTCTTTTTTCTTCCATTTCATACAGATAGAAATGAAACAGATTTATGGATGCAATTTTCAAAACTACTCATGCGTTTTACTTCCCTGTCTTGGAGTCACAAAGAAAGATTGAAAAGACCTGTATTTTACCCTCTGAGAAGTTGTATATGGTAGTTTTAAAGGCATTTTTGTCCAGTCATAGCCTGCTTTTAAAAAAAAAAGTTCATATCTATTCATTGAATTACTTATCTATGTACTTAAATTATTTATTCTGCTGAGACATTTTTACAATTTTCACTTTAGAGCTTTGTGATTTTGCCTTAATTTGGTCCTCCATTGCAAACCAGCTGCTGGTTTTGCATAGTTTCTTTCCATGCAAGTTCTCTTTTATAGAGGAAATTTTAACAATAGAATTTGGACAGATTTGTCATACCATAATGCAAAGTACAGCTGAAACTAAATTGAAAGCATATGAGGGCCTAGCACAGTTAACTAGTTTTTGTTCTTGTAACAAAGACTTTAAGTTTGATGAAGCGGTAGCAGAAGAAGAGTTAAGAGAATTTAAATGAGAAAATTGGGTTCTCACAGAGGAGAAGAAATAGTAAACTGAAGGACAAAGCACAGGTAGCTGAGCAGAAGTTTCCTGTTTATTTGTGCACTCATATTTTGATGGACATCAAAGTTAATGCAAAATATTTCCAAGAGACAATGTTGATTCTGCTTTTGGAATTTTTTTTCCAGTTTGTTTTGGGTACTGTTGACAATAGTCTTCGCCTGTTTCTGAGCTGCCATGATAGCTACTGAACTTTAATTCAGGGAAAATGTTGATACAAAACAGCTTTTGTGATAGATGCATGAGTGACATGGTTAAATTTGTCAACACCACATTCCCGTTGAAAACATAGGGTCAAACTGGCTTTTATTTTTGTCTGTTTTTATAGAAGTACTGCAGCATCCACATGGCAATTGCATTGTCACAGGCGTTTCGGTAAGACGACACAGAGTAACACAGCCCTGGGAACAAGGGCTAGTGAGAAACTTAGGCTCCTACCAGGCACAGGTTTGCAGCTCTAAACATTCAGCAGCTGCTTTTGGAGGTGGAGACACTCTCAACATGAGTTACCTGTGAGCATGAAGCAGGGTAAGGTTGAGGAGAGGAGAATGCACCTTGCTTTTTGTTGCTTTTTTTTTTCCAGGCTGGGAAACACTACTGTTTCAGATGGTTCTGGCTACTCAGGTGCAGAGCTTTGCTTGAGCTTTCTCCTGAGGAAGAAGAGGCTGCCAAAAGCCCAAAGTGGGATCTCCCTATCCTCCTATCTTTCCCTCTGCCAACTATGCTTTTGCCTCTGTGTCCCAGCTTTCATATCACAATGAAGACCTCATCCTTCCATCAGCTCACTTGTTTCCCATGTTCCTTGATGAGCTCCTTAACCTACTTAGTGTCATCCCCTTTATATTCCCACTTGCTTTCATTTTCTGTGCTACTAGTGAGGAAGGAGGTGGAATGATGGCTTTGAGAAGGGAAGTTAGTCCTAGGTAGTGGGGACATCCTGTTAGGTGGTGTCTCCTCTCCCCTTGCACATAGGGTGGAGGTGAGATGGGGCTGGGAAGTAGATGTTGGGGCATCTCTCAAAGAGAAAGCAGACAAATGGGAAGGGACATGTATCCTGGAATTAGATAGTTGCTATACCAGGAGAGGAGCCCAGGGAGAAAAATGCATATACACCAGACATGGTGTCAGACGTGCCTGCTGTTGTGATTTTCATTTTGGTGGTGCTGCCTCTGTGCTTTCAGCTGCAGCAGATACGTTTAGGCATATAACATGTTCTAAGTCTGCTGCAAAGTGGGTCAGCTGCAATAAAAACTTTAAAACATTTGCTCAAAGACCACAAGTTCTTCGAAACACACAAAGAAAATTCTAAGCAGACAGTGGAATTAGCTCTTGGATTTTATTTTTTTAAAAGAGTAATGGTCTGTAAATGCAGATAGAGGCTTTTTTTTTTTTTCTGCTGAAGAAACACCATGAGTATGAGAAAGTTGGGTAGCGTACCCTGGTTTGTTGATAAGAGCCTGACTTGAGCAGAGCAAAAATTCTTTGCAGACTCAGGGAGACTGGCAGTAAAATGCTGCATAAAAGCCTGCCCAGTCACCCCAGGGAAAGAAACTTGGCAGAAACTTTGTTGTCCTTTCATACAGTATTTGCAAAGACTCTGGACACCCCGTGTGAGAGCCACGTGGTGAATTCCAAGTGGTTGAGGTAAAGCGTAGGTCTCTGGGGTGAAATGCATTTGTCAGAAGCACTGATCATGCAGTCACCTCACCTGCATTGCCTGCCTGTTCCCCTCGCTCCAGACAGTAAATTTCCTAAGATATTCAGAAAAATGAAAATCGTCCTGCTGCAAAAATATTTTTTTGTCTTAAAATGTGGAATTTCGTTCTAGGCCCTCTGCCGTACACTGGCTGCAGGCCCAGTACAAACAATATTACATAACTCTACAGGCTGCACCCAGTGCCTGAAACCCACTCAAAATAGGAGCTTTATACCTGTACAAAGAGAAATTCTCAGTGGGAGAAGATAATACCAAGTACTGTACAGAGGCAAAATACCAGTGATGCATTTTCACATTTGTAACAAAGCACTAGCAAGAACTGCTTATGTTTCAAAAGAACATGATATTTTTTAACAAAAACACAAAAATGCTGAACTGTTTGGTAATTTCACGTTCTTGGTACCCTACACTTTGGCGGTAAGATTTGTCTAAAAAATTGCCTGGCACTTCATTGTTAGTGGAGGTCACTGCCCCATGTCCCCAGCAGATGTCTCAAGGATTGGAAGACCAGGACAGATCAATGTGACCATCGGTGGCATTCTAGGTACAACAGGAGCCCAAAGACACTGAGATGCCTTGAGTGACCACTGGTGCCTCAAAACAATGCCGTACCTGGAAATTACCTGGAAGCAAAAACTTTACTTCATGTGGGCTATCAGAAAGCCACACACATTTCTATTATTATATTCACACCTTTTAAATGGTGTTACTTTATGATAGTCTCTCGATTTACATAGGGTGAGCGTACTATAGCGCCTTTTACATAGGATATTGTTAAAACCCTCCTGCAGAAGTCATTATTCATCTCTTTTTGCTGTCAGCTCTTGATCTGGAGCTAGTGACATTAGCAGAGCATGAACCCTAGGTGCCATGGAGGACTGCAGCCTTTTCACTGATGTAGGGCAATAATTTTATTCCATCCTTTTGGAGCAGGTTTGTAACTGGTAAGGAACGTGATGAAGAAGAAGAGAGAGGCCACTGTGAAAAAATATAGAGATGAAACTAGCTAGAAGTATGCTGTATTAGCAAGATATAAAAAAGCTGAAAATATCTTTGATCTACGGTATTTCCCTTCTGTCTACAAAGTCCAGCATTGTCTCTCTTTCCTCATGGATTTCTTTCTGGCCTTCTTCAACTAGCCTATGAATTGTGCTATAATGCTGTTTGCTACTGCTGAAAGAATAGAGCTGAGAAGCATCTTCCCATGCCTGAAAAGCTGGCAGGGGAATCGCTTCTGGTTCTTTGTTCTCAAAAAAACACTCCAGGTTTCGCTCGCTCAGCTTGGTGGCATAAAGCTGGAAAATCTGCTCCAGTTGCTCCTTCTCCTTCTCTGTGTACACCTTCCAGAACATCAGCTGGAGGTGGCTGACTTTTGACTGGCAGCTGGCACAGCAAGTGGTTAGCAGCGAAAGAAGAGCTGTGGTAACTATCACACACCAGCCTAAAATCTGGGGAAAAAAAAAAAATGAATTTCAGGTTAAAAAGGCCCAAGTGAAAATGCTATTTAAATCAAGAGTGTCTGCCAGAGCAACCACACTTTGTACGGAGGGCCTGCCTCTCCTCTTGGGACCTTACTGTGGGTGTCTCATCCCAGTTTGCATTGGATGCCTGACATTAGTGTTAATGGGGCATCCACATGGAGACCAAAGGGAAGCAGAAGACGTCAGGATTGAGGTTTCTCAATAACATTCATTTTGATGTCTCTTTCTCAGGAAGGCCAAAGTGGGTTGATTTTTACAATGGAAGATAAAACGCTCCAGAAAAGTTGGCTTATACTAGAGTCTGGCTGCCTCCCCATCCCATTTTATAACAAAGGGAATTCGGATATCAACAGCTGAAGAGACATGTCCAGCGCAACGGCAGTGGCAGGTTCAGGGACAGATGATCTTGAATCAGACCTCAACTACAAGACTGTGTTTGAAGAAAAATCTAGGAGAGGTCTAAATGATCAATCAAATAGTGCTATGGCTGACTAGAGCTATACGGAAAACAGAGCAGACCTGAGAGCAGGAGTAGTGTCTGGGTAATTTAGAGAGGATATTGATGAGAGTTTATTGCAAAACTGTAACAATCTGGCATGTAGTATATTGGAATTGCTCACTGAATTCTTTCACACAAAGGGAAAAGTGTATAGGGAGAATAAAATATCACAATCACTAGATGGTAAATTGTTTTCTATCTCCTGAAAGTGTTAAATAAAATTACCCAGCAAGAATTAGGATTAAGACACGATTCTGAATTGTGATGAACTACAAAACCGAAAAGGTTAAGTAACTTTTGTCCCAGATCAATCAACCTTTTAAACTGTGACCATTTTTAGGTGTGGTGTTTTCAGACTTCTTTTTAATTAAAAAAAACCCCAACAAACCCAACAAATGCATTAATTATCTAATAGGAATATAAAAGATGGTCTTAAAAAGTATTCCCCGATTCTTTTACCAGGAGACTTACTGAAATCTACACTATTCTTGTGAACTGTTTTTGACTTCAATGAATCAGCCCTTTGTAATGGAAAATCATTTTTATGCCAAAACTGGTTTAAAATGACCTTCTTGCCCAATCCTGTGAGAATGCTGGGAGGAGATGTCATGAGAAAGAAGAAATAGCCTGTGCATTGGCAGGTCTGTGTTGGTACTGGAATAGAGCCCGATTCATCTACACACTGATTAGAACTAGATGCTATATTTTCAGAGAACTTTTTTTTTCTTGAAATATGCTTTTCCAGCATCACTCAACTTTTTTTGTAGTAACTTCAGTGTTTGACAAAATTCTGTTAAGAGCATTTTAGAAGAAAGAACTACTTCTAGGATCAGAGCAAGGGCTGAGGGTGGAAAATGTGCTTGAAATTGTTATTGTGGGATGTTCTCCTCTAAGGAGAGCAGACGTGTGAACACAATTTTTCATGCCTTGTGCCACTGGCCTAGCTAATAGTTTTACCCACCTACTCTACTGCAATGTGTAACATTTGCAAAAAACCCCACTTATTTTCAAACACTGGAACAAATTCCAGTGTAGAACAAATCTCGGTCTGAGAGACCCATATGAACCGGAACTGATTTCCTATGCTTTAATGGTGATGATATGGAGAGCTGCAACCTTTCTCATGTGAACTCTTGCACTGACGTTAAAAAAATAACTGCTGGTAAAATTCTGTGTCTAGATGAGCGAATAAAGAAAGTTTCCTCAGTGAAATATGTGAAACAGAAAAGCTTGACAAACAATTATTCTTAGGGACTGGTATGGAAGAAGAGCTTCACTTCCTTTTACTTTTCCAGTCACTTTGTATGGACTGATGATTTCTATGCAAGAAATTAAACTGCTTCTCTTTTCTATGAAGGAAGAGAAACTGCTCTTTTTAGCAGCTTTTCACTTTTCTTGCAGCTTGGAGAATGAACCCATGTATTCTTATGCTATAAACTGAGTCACTGGTCTTTCACTGTTTCCCATACATACAACTTAAAGTCTTAAGCACTATTTGTTATTTCCATCTAAAACTCTCAAATAAATTGCTTTGTCTGCAGTGCAGGCTTTGTCTGCATTCCAGTCCTATTTGCATGAGGATTTGAAAATAAAACCAGCTTTTGGGGGAGGAAATGGTTCCAGATGGATACAATTGTCTGACAAAAACTTGCTG
>NW_010554778.1:0-11079 GCF_000687285.1 Phaethon lepturus | reverse complement strand
CCTGCTGACAATCATCTTTCCATCATTTTCTTTAGCTTTCTTCCCCCCTTTGTTTTGATTATTTGTCTCTGAATTTATTTACGTTACAAGGCAGTGAGCAGAACTGTATCACACGAATATAGTAAAATGTAATACAATCTCAGTTTTGCATGTTCTGCTTGTTTTATTTTAGGGTTTCTTCCTTCCTCCAAGCAGGAAATAAACATGCTCTCATCTGGCATCATGAACATGAAGAACACAAACAGAAACATATTGTGTAAGCAGTCACAAATCTTAGTTTCCAGCATTTTTCTAATGTTAGTGACCTAAAATTTCATTATAGTTTTCATGATGGTATAAAATAGGAGAGTGTGGTATGGATTTTTTAATAGGACAGACCCCTTTAATAGGGTGACATCTGTTAATTCAGCCTCCTAAACAATCCAGTAGTTTTTCTCTTTAGAGCAATCTTCATTCAGGAAGAAAGCTTTAAGTTATCTGGTCTTTTTGATCCTTCTGTCAGTGGGGCCCCCAGGACGTATGGCATAGCTCAAACAGAACTAAAAGATGGATTGATTGTATTGTCCAAGGCTGCATCATGCCAAAACTTTGTTTAGATGAAACCAACGGTTTTGTCTTAGCATCTGACATCAGGATCTCCCACAGATCAATCACAGCAGCAGTACAAACTGCATAATGCTCTTTATTTATTTTTCTTACCTGGGACTGTGCTTGAAGCGTTCGTTTCAGTTCGTCGCTCTCTGAAAAGGGCATGGAGCTTTTGTCACAGGCTACCTTGTGTAGCTCTTCAAAGCACTTTGCAGATTTGCTGTGGCAAACTGCATGTAAGTAGGCAGGATTTTTCAAGCCACTCATGGCACATTCGTAAAAAGTCCCGTTGAGCAAAGCCACAGAAAGCCACATCACTGGGGCTACCAGAGCATTTAAAGTGATTTGTCCGAAGATGTAAAAGAAATGGCAGATATTCCCTCTGGGGAATATTTTTCTGGGATTCACCCAGCAGCCTGTAAAGAGTTTCCAGGTCTTGCTGTTCAAAAAATATCCAATAACTAGCAAAACAAAAGCTGGGGAGAAGAGAAATACCAAACCGTACCTGAAGTTTTCGTTGCTGCAGGGGCATCTGAAAGCAACAAGAGAAAACACACGTTCACCTCCCATTGTCAGCAGCGCCATAAAACTGTAACCTATAGCGGTCTTCCGGTTCATAAAGAATTTCAGGATTGTTTGGAAACCATCCATGTTTGATGCTCACTAAAGAGGTAAAAATCAAGACACTTTTATCTTTGGTCGTGCAGTCTGTAGTGGTGTAGCAGGGGCGAGCTCTCCGGAGGAAGAACAGCCTGCCGCTAGCCTGCCTGCGTATGCGCTGTCTAGATAATGCCGTGATGTCACTGTCTGGAGAAACACGCTCACAGGGGACCCCTCCATTAGCAGAGCAGATGTTGCACATTTACAGTAACGTTCATCAGTAGTGGAAGGAAAGCAAGCAATGCTCTGTATAATCAAGTAAGTTTGCAGTCTTGGCAGTCGTCGTCTTGGTGGGTGGTTGTTTTTTTCTGACTGCAGATGGAGATCAGAGTGAAAACACACACTCACCAGTTGCAGGAGTTCTTGAGCTGTGATTATCAAAGTTGCCAGCAATGTAGTGAAGGACCTAATATAGACGTTAATGGTCCCAGGGGCGTGTGACTTGACTGAAAGCAGATGGGTGATAACAGTAAAACCACTTTGTATGGGGGTTGTGAATGTAGGAACATCAAAGACAAAATAAGCAGCCTTCTGCTCTACTTCCCTGGACTATCACATAGCTTCAGATTTGCATCTCTGGCTCAAACTGGTCACAGAAGAGACAAATCTAGTTTGATTTCCAGCCTGTCTGGCCCTTCCCCCTACTTTCCTGGGGTAAATCTGGCCTACAGGATGCTGCATCCTAAAGTTTCCCCTCTGGTTTGCACATGACAGATTCAAGGAGCAGAGTTTCATCCTTTTGCAGGTTGCTTTCAAGATGTACCTTGGGGTCACCCCTAGGGTGAGCTGCAGTAGTGCCGCAGGAAATGAATTCTCCTTAATCCTGGACAAAAACCCGCTAGTGGACTTTGTGGAGGAGCTGCCAGCAGAACGAGCATCACTTTGCTACTGTAACCTCCTCTGCGGGGTGATTCGAGGTGCCTTGGAAATGGTAAGGAAGTGCACGTCTGTTGTCTCCATTCTTTGTTAATACGCAGAGGAAGGCAAGCCCACTTGCTCAGATAAATGAAGGAAATTAAGTGACGTTGAATCTCTCTCTCAGACTAAATGTCTATAAATACAAAGAGGGCCACACTGCTCCTGGATCCTGAGGTAGTGAAGCACAGAGGTTGGTTCACCTCCACGCTGTCCCTGCTTGGCTCTTCGGTGGCTCACTCAGGTGCAAAAGCCAGGCGGGACGGGGCAGCCGTCCAGCACGGAATGCGGAAAGCCAGCGGGGCATGCTGGACTCCCCCGTGGCTCCTTGAGCCTGTCTTACTTTCCTGCATAAGTGTAACCGTAAGAGCCATCCTTGATTCTTTCCAAAGACGTGAAGATAAATAATATTCTCAGGTTACCGCAGCGCCTGCTGAAAGGCGGAACAAAACGTGGATGTGTATAATGTTAAAACCAAAGCATCGGAAGTGTATCACATGGGATTCCAGATTTTGTTTATAAAGTTAAGACTTTTTCGAAGGAATAAACAAAGGGCACAATTTGAAAGTCACTGAGTTGTACAGCGTCTGTGGTATTTTCTGGAAGATAACTTTTGGGCTGCTTTATGTTTCTCTCAGTATCCAATTTGTCATATATTTTATGTTTCAAGAAAACAAAAGCTGTACAAGTATTATGTATGTACATCAGTCTCAGAATTATAGTATCTAATATAAGACTAATTATTATTACAAGTGTTAGCACCTGACCAGGAAATTTTGTGATCACAGAATCATCAAGCACACAGTTTAGGTTCTTGGAAGAAAACAAAGCACTGGAATGAAGGGTAATGTATTACACAAATTGCAGTGTATATAAACTTCCTTTTTGTGAACTTTGTTGGGAAAGATATTTTAAAACAATCTAGAAATCTGTTTCTTATGAGACCTGAGAAAGGGGGTCCCCTTGTGGTAAGAGAGGGAGGAAAAGCTTGTTATACTGGGGAAAACTGGGCATTTCTTTGCTTAACTGATACGACCTGATTCTTTCTAGGTTCACTTAGCAGCAGAAGTTACCTTCCTCCGGGACAGGCTGAAGGGTGATGCTGTGACAGAAATAGGAATTACGTTTCTAAGGAAGGCTGAAGACAGAAAGCACAAAAGAAATAAATGAAAGGAGTATTGGAGGAAACCCTTGCTGAGCGATATTTTGCACCTTTTGTTTCTGAAGAAGACATGCAGGGTAAAGATGGCTTCCCTGGGCCAGCTGCACCAGTCATACCTTTGAGATGTGAAGAGAGCCGGGCAGCAGACAGGAGGGGCAGAGCAGGGGACAGCAGCGTTAATTGTCATGACACGGATATCAGTATAAAAGATCAGAACGGCCTGCCCTTCCTTCGCACTAACCATGCTCTTGAGCTCAACGGAGGTTTTATTTCATTATTTAGTGCACTCTGGATGTAAGATAGTCATTCGGACACCAGCTGTTTTCAGCTAAACATGACGGCCTTTTCCCATTTTGTTTGCTGGTAATGTTTAGAAGCGTGGCTGCTGAGAGGCACTCTGTCTCCCTGGCTGTGAATGGTTGTGGTTAGGAATAATTAATTAATTCACCGTGGCTGCTGTATGCAGTGTCTCGCTGCCATGTGCCTGTTCGGATGTGTAGTGGTTTGCCAGTCCTTGTCCTCCACACTGGACATCCTGCTCCCTTTGCAACCAGGGAGGGATGCGGCTTCACTGATGGCAGGAGCCGGCTGCCTACGGCTCTTTCGGGCCCCAGATGCAGTTTTGCTGGCATGCCTGTTCAGTCCGTGCATACGCCAGGCTGCAGCACTCTGATGACTGCAGCAATGCATGTGTCGCTTCAAGCTATGGGCCTTTTCATGTCACTCTTCTCTCTTCAAGAGCACTGATCTTATGACCAAACTGAACAAAGCATGGTTTATTTAATGTATAGGCACTTGTGGATCTGTACTTCACCTAAGGAAGCTTGAATAAAAATTCAGAGATTGCTACGCAAGCTGGTCGTTGTGTCTGTTCTTTTCTGACCTTCATCATTGGCCATTGAACATCTGCCACTTGGCAATGGACTTCTGTTACCACAACATGACTTTGAAGTAGAGAAGTAGCAGCCTCACAGAGACCTCAGTTAGTTACAGAAAAGGTTTAATGTTGTCCAGTGTAATGCAAGATATCTGGGTAAAGGTTGGACAAAAACCCAGGTCCCAAGTCCTAGCACAGTACCCTACCCACAAGCCCAGCTAACCTTCTTCTCACCAAAGCCCTTGTTTTAAATCAAAATACAGATCCTCAATTCATCTCAGTGAAGCCCAGATTTATCTCTGATACTATCACTGTGATTTGTACCCACATCTCCTATTTTTCCCTCAGTCTGTTTACCTCTTAATCCTGCCAAGTGAGGGACACCTCGTACCTTGGGGACAGCAGGGTTCACTCCCACCAGAGCTGTACAATCCTCACAATAATCCTTCTGTCTTCCTTTGTCTTAACAGTGATGTACAGTGGTGGCGTAGTGTTACAGCTCAACCTGTTAAAGAATTTCTACCTGCAGGCATTAGCTAGCAAAGTCAGGGCTGGATGTGACGATATTTTTAAAGCAAGGACTATTAGTGTCGTTCTGGGGCCTTTTCAGTCTTGCCACACTGGCTTTGCTGTGGCCAAGGCTTCCTTCCCTTCCCTCAACAGCGAACATTTGCAGTGATGCTCCATGTAGGACATCAAAGCTGTTTCTTTAGGTTTCAATATTTCAGAATAAACAGCCTGAGGAAATCTTTACTTCTACTTGGACATGGTAAGTTTTGAAGGATAAGTTTCCACCGTGCAAACGAAGACATGAAAACGCCTGAGCCAGTCAAGGCAGCACAGACTTGAGATGGAGGCAAGAGGCGACATGAGACTGCCGGACTTAGACTGCGTGCTGGTTCACACTCGTGTCGTAACACGCTTCTGCGTCTGGTTGTGCAGCAATCACTCCTCTCGGCTCAGCTGTTACGCTGTCTGTGTTTTTTTTATTTTCTTCCTACACTGGATCACTTTGCCCATTGTATT
Source organism: Phaethon lepturus (assembly GCF_000687285.1). Taxonomy (NCBI): domain Eukaryota; kingdom Metazoa; phylum Chordata; class Aves; order Phaethontiformes; family Phaethontidae; genus Phaethon; species Phaethon lepturus. Next base: position 5,851 of record NW_010554778.1, on the reverse strand, counting down.
CTAAAGATGGAGTAAATAAATACTAGGTAGAAAAGCGGTAATAAACAACTGAAAAAATACTGTCCCACACGATGTTACTGTTAGTTGCTAACATAAACTACCCTATGCACATACAGTGTTTTGCTTGTCTGGCTTGGTAGCATATTCACAGAAGTGTTGTTCAGTATTTCATTTTAGTGTAGGCCCTTCTTTTGAAGGTGGCTAACGGAGCACTCACAAGTGTGCTGAAGCTTCTCTTTGAAATTTCTTTTGTTATAAATGTAATTACGTACAGAAGATATGAGTGTTACATAAAGCTGAGGAAAAATCAAAGTTCAAACATGACTGCATACAAAACCAATATATAAATATCTGCTTCTATCCTTATACATAGATACAAATTTTTTCCTTCCCCCAAAAGTCACTTCATCTGTGGAAAATAGACCGCCATCAGTGCCTACAAACTTGAAGATATGTATTGCAGTCCCATTTAGAGCCTTTGCTCATTGATTTTAATTAGAAGTGCTGGCTCCGTGTCTTCCCTGGAAAGCCGAGGCAGCTTTTGTAATAAGACCCTGGCAGTCGTGACCGTGAGTGGGAAGTGGCAAAAGCCCACCCAGATGCAACTGAGAGGATTAACAGGAATTCTGAGGGTGTCTTCACTGCAGCTTCCCATCAGCAAATGAAATAAGGCATGGCGTGTTCCTGGAGACTTTCAGTCTACCCTGAAGTATTTTATTTTATTTTATTTTATTTTATTTTTATTTATATCGCTAAGGTGAAGCCTGGCCCCACTGTGTCAAGAAGCGTTTTGGCACTGATCACAGTGGGGCCAGGACACTGATTCCTTCCCATTTATGACATTCCAGAGTAGACTTATTTTTCTCTAGACATCAATGAACAAATGAACTCTTTAATATGAGATGTAAAATGGAACATTTTTAACTGAACCATGTTTTCTGGAGGCACAGAAACTGGAGTTGGTAAGAAACTGGACACTTGGTACTCTGTTATCATCAAGTTTCTTGGAAGGAAAAGAGCGCTGAGCAAGAACGTAGCTATGCTGTAAATGTTTGTTAATATAAGCTTCAGCTATACTGCCATGTTATGCATAAGCCTAACCTCTCAAGACATGCTAATTTGCATTTAGATTCCTTTCTGGTCAAGTTAAATAGCATATTTGGCAGAGATATCCAGGTGTAGCTTAGGTACTGATGCTAGGACCACAGCCCTAAATTTAATATTATATATTAAAAAAACCCATAATAATGATGTATTTTTCAGAAAAAATATAAAGGGAATATAAACAGGAAGTTTAATGTTGGTGTGTTTTCCCTGCAGCATTCAAATGCCTATTTTTTTCCATTAAAGAGCTTTACAATTACAGGAACTGAGCAGTAGAGCTAATTCACCACCATGGAAGTTTTCAGTTTCACTGTTATTACCTAAAACTGCTGAGCGTATAGGGCTAAAATGGCTGGAGTCTTTTTGCTCATCTATTCAGACTGACAGGCAGCTGAAGTCATTCCCGCGGACTCCTTTGTCACGCACAGGTAGCTCCAAAATGCTAATTGCTTCCCAGATTTTAAAAGATACAGTCCTTGCCTTCAGAAACTAATTGACTGAAAGTAACTATTTTAGTCTAGAACTTGCTCTAGGCTCCAGTGAAAGATATATTGTCAAGTGGGAGCTAATAAAATAAGCTGAATTTCTGGTGAAAACTTCCGTTCCTTTTTGTCTCTTTGATAACTGCCAGGTATGAAAGTTTGGTATTGTCATTCCAGCCGCTAAATGCCCTTAAGGTGTTTGTTAGTAATTTGACATAGTAGGTGTTGACACCTTTGTGGCTGCTGATTGTTTTACACAGGTGGCTCTTCTCAACGAACAACAACATAGGAAGACTCCCATTGTGACAGATATATTTATTCAAATGTGTTTACGCAAAATTAATAAAGCCTGTTTAAAACCCAACCTGCTGAGGGTTACAACTATCAGCTTTTACATACAATTCGCATAGATTTCAGTACGAGCAAAGAATAAGACTCTTATACCAGTGGGGTTAAAAGATCGCCAGCATCGCAAAGGGTTTGTTTCGTTAAAACCCTGATTCGCTTGCACTTGCTTCATCCACAGTTTCTAAAGCAGTGGGATTCTGGTCTCCTTCCCTGGGTCTAACGTTGTTGCCTTCCTTTGTGCTGACGTGCTTGTGCATCATGCTGTAATACTGCTCTTCCTCACTGAAGGTGTACAAGTATGAAATACTCTGCCAGTCTTCGCTGCTGGGAGACTGAAACTGCGCTGGGGCAGTGCCTTCAAAAAAGCAATTTATATTTCTTTCTGCCAGCTTGGTTGCTTGCTTTTTAGCCTCGATCTTAAAGAGCTCCTCTTCCTTTTTCAAGTAGATTTCCCAGAACGTGAGCCGAGGGTAGCTAACCGGGGAGCAACAGTGGCTGGCACACCTTGCGATCAGCGCCACAGCCATGATGCTGGCTATCAGCAGCCATCCTACCACCTTGGGAGACAGATAGGTGGGTTAATGGTGGTTTTGCACGGTCTGTGTAGGAGTGTACAACTTAACATTGAAGCAGACGTGAAAGTGGACGTGGAAACTGTAAACGAAGACACCCTGGAGTGCCTGTAACGTCTGCTCGCTGCAGAAAGAGGGGATCCCATGCACCCACTTCAGCCAGCCTTACAGAGCTCTGCACCCCTGAGCTGATCCGGTTGGATTGAGGATGAATACCAAAAAAAAAGAGAAGGTGAAGTGCTTTCCTCAGTTATATCCAACTTTTTTAACTTGAAAGGCAAGATACTGACTGGCAGTATCTGCAGTTGCGGTCAGACGTGCTGTACGGAGGGTGCAGAATGGCCCTGCCTGCCTCGGGCACCGCACATGCGACCTGCCGACCGCGTGTCATCCGCCCTTGGAAAGCAGCTGCTCTCCCTGATTGTCTCAGCCCGCAAAAAACAGCCAGTTGCCACAGCACACGGGGAAAGTTGTGTCCTGTAAGTTTTGTAGGCAGGACACGGATTTGACTTATTGAATATGGGAATTCATTTTTGTTTCATGATTTTAACATCCCCGGGTAAGCCTCAGAGGCCCCACCTAAAGCGGGTGTCCTCGCTGGTCCCTCCAGTACCCAGTGGTACTTAGCTGGAAGCTCCAGGCAGAGATCTCACAGTGTCCCCTTTCACCTCAGGCTGATTTTTTGGGGGGTGAAAAACATTGAGTGCTAAAGAAAAATGAGTTGGTGTTCTTTTTGGTTCTTGATTTTGTGAAAGTAGATCAGATATTAAAAATAATTGTCAGTAATAAAAATGCTCTCACACTTTTTCTGTTTTTGTTTGACTGGTTTGTTTCTTTTGGATTTCGTCACAATATCAGTAACAGTCAGTCTTCCTCGGTTTTGCTCCTTTCTTACCCTATCTGAATGCAAAGGTATAGAGTTTGCCCCTTTTCAGCCTTTTTCTTGGAGGAGCAGCATCCTAAATATTTAACAAATGTAAACACTTTTTTTGTTTTAATAATCATTTGTACTAAGCAGGAACTTACAAAAAATCCAAGTAATTATAATCTCTTATAAACATAACTCCATTAACTAGCCTTAAAGTTTTCCTGAGAAAAAGTGATGAAACCTGATTTTTCTACTGCAGTTAAGACAATGACCAAACAAACCTGGAAACAATACTGGAGTTCTGCCAAAATCTGGGGGTTTCATTTCACTCTGAACAAAAAAATCCACCCATAAGTGCTATTTTTTTGATCATGTAGTTTGCCTTCAGCACAAGAACACTTTAACAAGACAGATACGTATTTTAACTATTCTTCTAGAATACAAGTGTGAAATTATTAATAGCTTCAAGCATTGAGATTCGTAGTCAAACAAGCTGTCCTTATTTTTTTCACTTGCCAGTTCTCTGCTGCAACGAGACATCAGCTTCCTCTCTACTCGTGACCTCCGCTTCCCCTCAGCTAATGCGCACTTACAAATGTTGGAGGTATTTAGAGGGGTAAAAATGGAAAAAGAGAAGAACTCACACCACGCCTAAGTTAGATGAGAAGAAAACGTGCTGTGGAAAGTCCTGGTCTCTAGGCTGGTTCCCTGCCCAGCTTTGAAAGAGATTTTGTAAATGGCAGTGCCAAACAATCGCCATGCAGAGCCAGAAAATTGCACAAATATGCACTTACTACCTTTCTGGCAGTGTTTTTTTTTGCTAATGAATTTTGGCTAATCGTGTACTTTTGGTAATTGTATAGTGTGAGAAAGGAGGACTCTTTACAGTCCCCAGCAGTTGAAGCCCGTAGGGTGACGAGAAGAGTGGTGAGACTTTACCTGGGACTGTGCCTGAAGGCTGAGGAATTCACTTGATACCATCTCTGATAACTTCTGATCACAGGGTATTTTGACCAGCAGCTTGTGACACTCTTGTCCTTTATCCTTACAGACGAGGTTCTTTATCAGGCCGTTCCCGCTGGCCGCGCACTCGTAGAAGCTGGCTCTGAGGAGGGCCACCGCGACCCAGGTGAGGGGGGCCACCGAGGCTCTGGCTGTCACCGGTATCAGCGCGAGGCAGTATTCGGTGCGGGTTCCCCAGAGTCTGCACTTCCTCTGAGAGCAGGTGCCTGTCAGCAGGTGCCGGGTCCTGGGGTTCATCAGGTAGCCAAGCAGAAAGAGGATGAAGGCAGGCACTAGGAGAAAGACGAGGCCATACAGCATGTTTCCCGAATTGCAGGGACACTTGAACAGCACGGACGAGAAGATGTGCTCACTGATAGCTGTCAGCAGGGACACAACGCTGTAACCCAGAACGGTCTGGTGGCGGATGCAGAAATCCAGGGCCTCGCGTAACTTATCCATTTTCTGCCTTCTCTTACTTTGAGGAGAGAAAAATCTGAGCCAGGAAAGGAGAAGAGAAAGAATAATGTCCTGAAGCTCCCACGGCTTATGTGAAGCTCGCAGAGCTTTCACTTTCTGTTAGTGATGCAGTGAGGCTAGAAGCTGCTCTCCTCCGAGGAAACAGAAGAGCACGGGCTCGCTGCGCAGTGTCAAGGTCAAATGGAGACCACAGCGGAAACCCACCCGAGTAATCAACATCAAAATAGCAAAGATCTATCTTTGTTTCTACAAAAATAGTTTGTATTTGTCCACACATGTATTGTAACTACCAATGTCTTAAACGTCATCATCTTTCCAGTGAAGCTTTTGAGTGAGGCAACAGATTCAAATTGTGAATAAAATGTGAGAAAACCACCCAGAACTGTGTACAGTTTTTTTATCCTGCCTTATTATTAGCAGTACAATATGGTTTGTTCTCTTATGGTAGAAAATTCAACTATAATCACCTTAATTTTTCAAGCCAATCGATTAATCTTTTTAAAGTAGTTAGAGCAAATTAGCCAGTGCACACATAGCAATGACACAGCAAGTGGTTTTCACTGAAGCTCCGGCTACCAGGGTACCGTTTGCCAGGAACCAGACTTTGGACTCCCTCCTCCATAGCAGGTAGTGGCAGCTTTGTAGCCTAGAAAAAAACCACACCCCTAAACCAGAAGAAACTAAGCAGATGGAAAAATGATGGAAAAGGCTTGCATAATGAAGAAAAATATCCGGAAGGGATTCCTGAGCTTGGAAGACTAAGCTGCCTGTGAAAACAATTGCTCCCAGAGCCCATAGGTCTCATTCACGTCCTGAGGGAGCTCGACCAGGCTGCTAGCTAAGGTTTGTCTCATCTAAATGTAGATGAGGTGAACTGACACTCCGAATTAAGGAAGTCGAAGCTCTGGTTTTTGCCAATTTTTTCTATTGCGTTAAAGGCTAAAGTAGCCCAAGTTGTCGCTACACGTCCGGTCGCGTTCAGTACACTGAACTAT
>NW_010554777.1:0-588 GCF_000687285.1 Phaethon lepturus | reverse complement strand
GGCCGGTTGCCCCGCAGCCCCCAGCAGCATGAGCTCGGTTCTGCCTGACAGGAGAGCCGGGGACCCTGCGAAAGGGGGGACCCCACCCCGCAGTTCTGCATGGCTCACAGACACGTCCCCACGCCGGAGCCGGCCAGTGCCGCTGCCCGCCCCAGCTGGGTACGGAGATCACAGCATGTTTGCACACCGGAGAGCGAGGAGGAACGCGCTCATCCAACTCATCTCTCCGGCTGACTGCAAAAACAACCACGGCCACACGCATCCCTACGAGGTGTCTGAGTTGGAGATGAGCAACAAGAGTCCAGACTTAAGGATGTCGGCATTAGGTGTCATTTGGGATGTTTTTCTCAATCAGGTCCATTGTCAACACTTAAAAATGTGCCTCTGACACCCTGGGGATGCTTATTCCTGAGGCTGTCTCAGGAGCAGCAAAAATGCAGATGATTCAGCTCCAAAATTATCAACAGTGGGATGTAAGCCTCCAAGCAGATCTCTGGCTATTCCTGGGCAAAAGCTCAAAGCTGCCTTTGCTTCTCTCGCCTCCTCTTGAAGTCATCACAGAATAAATTCCTTCTTAATTTTTTTTTT
>NW_010554776.1:4526-8015 GCF_000687285.1 Phaethon lepturus | reverse complement strand
AGAACTCAAGAATGATTTAAATTTGACTAGTACATTTCGTTGTAGAAGGTCTACAGTTCAGAGCCCGGGACACTTAGTTTGGGCAATGAGCGATGGAACTTGGACCACCCATTTACCGATGGATGAGAGAGTAAACCAAATTACTTTAGGAATGCCAACATTATGTCCAATCTGAAAGAAAGCTCCCTTTAGGGGAGATTCTGAAAATTTAAAGTTAATATGGACAAAAAGATCACAAATTGATGATGATGATTGGAATGAACCCTCGACAGGAGTGAAACTTGGATGAGCCTTAGAATCCTTATTGACTCATTTGGCAACTTACAGGAATAAGGATTGGTTATATAAGTTGACAGGTCAAGTGAAAAGATTAGCAAAAAAAACAAGGAAAGGATTTAAACAACTAAATTTACAGTTACAAGCCACTTTGAAGATGACCCTACAAAATAGGATGGCTCTAGATATGCTCTTACTAAAAGAACATGGAGTTTGTGGATACCTGAGGGATAGATCATTGTTGCATACACATCCCAAACATTACCTCGGGTGTAGAACATGAATTTTTCAACCAGTCATTGTATAGAGGATGATGAATATGTATTTGTGTATCTATAAAAGAATGTTTCTTAGACTGATTGAACGAACACGATTTTGGGAGGAGCTACCCCCCATTTTCCCAGCGCCGTGAATAAAGAATGCCTGCCTTTTAACACTACATTGGTGTTACGAGGTTTATTCCCCATTTCGGTGATGGTAGGGTCACCACATTTGGAAAAAACACTAGTCAAATTTAAGTCTTTATTGACAAATTCCAGGCTCAGTGAATTGATGCTTTGTTTGATAAGCCTCTGGCTGAACCTTTTACTAACAGGGCAGGCTTCAGCAGAATCATGCTTGCAGTACTAGTGGATTAAACCATTTTGGACACTCAGCTCTTTCAGGGACCTGCAGTCCAGGTAATTGAGATTAGCAGGAATACTCCAAGGCCCTCTCCGAAGTGAGCCTGAGCACCAGTTTCACTGAGCAGCAGCAGGTCCTAAGTAAACTTAAAATGCATTGGTTTCAGATAATTTAATCGTTAAAAAATGCAATCCCCAAACTCAATGCCTTGTTTACAGGATGGCTTTCATAATGAGCATTTGCCTTAGCTAAAGTAGCAGAAAAACATGCAGCTTCCCAAAACAAAACCCTACTGAGAATCAGCACAACCTAGGCCCCAGTTTTAAGTTCTCCATAAAGCTTTAAACATGAATCCAGTCTTCAATTTCAAACTACTGCCAAGTTGCAAGCTGCAGGCATTAAGCCCATTTCCTCCCCCCTTCCCAGTCTGGGTTATTAGATATTATACAGACCATTAATTGCTTGCTTATAAAAAATTGTGATAGGTTAACCTTTACAGTAGGTACTGACCTACTGTATAAGAAAGGTAATAGGTTGGTCCTACCTGACCTGTCTACTGTTGACTGCTGAACTAACTAGTTGTCAATTGCTCATAATTGTTCCTAATAGTTTGGCTATTTGCTCGATTTCTACCAGTTTGGTACTTTACCCCTCATGCTGTAGAAGCCCAATGGGCTGCTTTAGCTAGGAAATTTTTTTTTTTTTTTTGCTTATACTTTCCTCACTGTTTTCTTCAGCAACTTAGACCACTCATTGTCATTATATAGTCACAGGAGCCTTTCAAATGCTGCCTTTATATCAGCTATAGATTAATGATTATGATATGTTTTGCATATTGCAGCATTTTGTATTCCATTACTTCTGTAGTAGCTGACTTCAATAATTTCTTCACTTGGTAAATGGAACTGACAACATTATGTTCCTGAAGCTTTATAAAAATGCTGCTTTGGAGCAAGAGTTTGAGCTATACATGAAGTAAAAGTGCCATAAACCATTTTCTAATTCTTCATCTATCACATTAAAGTATTATTGTAATTTTAACCACAATTGAAGAATACACAATGGTTTGTAATTCAAAGGCTAATGCAGAGCAAATTGTTAACTATAAACAAATCAGTAACTATTTTCTGCACTAACAGGTTTATAAAAATCCAGTACAATACAGATAATTCAATTATTCAGTTCTCATTACTTCAGCAGGACACCAACATAACTAGTTGTGATTTATAACATTAAGTACTTCAATAGTGTTTTTAAGTCACTTCCAAAAAGCAGCCTTTTTCAGCTGTATAAAGTATCAGATGCTTGGTGAGACAGTCCATGAAGTTAAGTTTAGTTTAGCTACACTGAAATGCCCTACTTCTGCATCTATTTGCTATATATGACCAAGTATACTTGTATGGTGTGCTGGAAAAATAAACAAACACTATGGAAAAAGGAATTACTACATTCCATCCATTTGTTTCCATCATTTTCCAGACTCCTCTTATGACAAGATGAAAACTTAGAAAGAACTTTTCAATAAAGCAAGAAGCAACTAAAGGACTTAGCATTGATGCAAGTATATCAAATTTCAAAGGTAAAGATACACAACCACAGCGTGCATTTGTTTAAATTGAACATTTATACCCATCTCAGTTTACAATGGACTAGCTCAAAATTTTTATTTCTGAATAAAAAGTGTTTTTAGCTTTATATAATCTTGGTGTACTATAATCTGTGTCTTAACTTGTGTATGCTTCCAATTCAGTAGATTGAGACAATTCCCCCCCCCCCTTTTTTGGGGGGCGAGGTAGAGCCAACTATAGTCCTACCAGTTTTTAAACTTTATGCATTCCCTAGAAGAATAAAATCTGCCAGAATAATTCACATTACAGAATAAGCAACCAGAGATAGGTAGTCTGAAATCATCAGAATGATGAAAAGCTTCACGGTACCACTTCATTCATTAAGTTTCCATTTAAAAGATACCATCTTCAAAGGTACCACTGTACATTTGGATCCACAAGAGAACACAGGGGTAAATACTTACCCCAATACTTACGGCTTTTTAGAATAGCTCAACTTTTTTTCGTTTAAGAAAACACAAGGGCTTCTAAATTTTTGAAGAAAAAAAACCAAACTCTGCTGAGTTACCTGATTTAATTTAAAAATTAGAATTCAGTTGAACTTTTTCTTTCTGCTACCTTCCTTGCATCTATAAAAACCCTAGTGTTTTGAAAACATTTAAATAACAAGAGTTCTAGTGGATCACAGGCATCTGGATTGAAGTGCAAGTATCTAAAACAGAAAGCTAAGAACAAAATGCCTGGCTAGTTTCCAGAAGTGTACCTTGGGGTGGTGGTATGAAATTCACAAACCCGAAAGGCTAGCATTTAGGAAAGGTAATTCAAAAGCGATACAAAGAAAATACATCTTTCACCATTTAATGTAAAAGGTAGAATTCTTTTCTGTTAAAAAATTTATTTATCAAGTTTGAAGTAAAATAGTATAATTCCCAGGAATTTTCTAAGAAACATGAAAACTTTAATGTGCAGATTAGTAACAGTTGGTGCTGTAAGCATCTAAATGGGGGGAGGGAAGCTGCTT
>NW_010554776.1:0-4495 GCF_000687285.1 Phaethon lepturus | reverse complement strand
ACCCACCCCCCCGCCCCCCCCCCCCCCCATTCTGTGGGTTTTGTTTTGGTGTGCAAGAACATACAAGCTCCAACTGAAGCTCTCCTACCTGTTGGGAGATACTCCTTCCTGACCAGCCCTGCTCAGTATGTTGATGGCACCCTATATTAAAGATGAGTTCACATTGTGCCTCTCTCAGAGAGGGCAATATCCTGCTAACAGGATACTTTTTTTCTACCCAGATAGCAGTTTTCAAGAAAGCTGTACGAGCTTCACATTTCTGAGATAACCATCCCTACCTATTTTTGTTGCAGTGGTCCAAAAGAGCCAAAACTTGTTTCAAACCTCCAACTCCTTGCTCCCCCTCCCCACTCCAAATAAAGACACATATAACAGTCACAATAGAGTATCAACTGTTGTCCACATTGAATCATTTTCTTCCAATTAAGACCAAAATGAACATAACTTTTCATTTGACAAGACATTTTCAAAGGTAACTAAAACTGCATATGAAGTGTTTGGACAGCTAGTTTTGTTGGCCTTCCCTAAATACCTTCCAGCAGTGAGATACAACTGTTGAACTTCTCAATTGTGCTATCAAACAACAACAACAAAAAAAAGGACTCAGGAAGTTAGCTTTATCTACTACTGGGACATTAAGTTCTCTTAGTTTATATAAGGACAACAGCAATACTTGCTCTGTATAGGTTACAGATACAACAACAATAAACAGTTGTAAGTGACCTTGAAATTCTTTCAAGACATACAGTAGCTTTCAGTATTAGTTGACTGGATCATTCATTTTTGTAACCAGACATATTTAGATGCCAGCCTCAGTAACCAGGTCAGTGGAAATTCAAATTGCTGTCATTTCTGGTAAGCAAACTGTTTGTAGAGACTTAGGAAAATTACTAGTATTTTTATTTAACTTAGAGCTGGTAACTGCAAGTGTTAGAAATCAAATAGCCTTTTTAAATCTCATGAAGGCAAAGTTGTTCCCTGTGTGATTTGATGCATGGAATTTATTGATGCATCACTTTTTAAAAGTGATGGGGCATTTTTCTTTCCCGGTATTAGAAATCTCTCATTTTTATAGGTCTCTAATCTCCCTTCTGAACTAGAGTGTCTGAAAACCTCCTCTGTACAACAGCATTCAGAGCACTTAAGCATGCTTTTAAAATAGTTCAGAATTAGAATACTAATGACAATAGTCAGATGTGTTTAGGTACTGTTATTAACAGATTTAAAAGACTCATTTTTAAGGAAGAGCATCTGCCACAAGATACATAAAAACAACCACCCAGAGCAAGCATGCATAACATCTACGTAGAGATGCAATGAAAGATATAATCTTTTACACATCTACTAAATAATCTTTCAAGAATGTTTGCCCTTGCTCTCCATCTCTCCCCCATCTGTTCTGCTTTTCTGCTGTCTAGACTGTCTCTTCACCTCACCCATCTCTATTTGCACAAAGAAAGAATTCAGGAATTCTGATCTTGTAACCTTTAACAGTGTTCGTATAGTACAACTCACTTGGTGTTTCAAAAAAAAAAAAAAGCAGCCACAGAAGTATTTAGGCCACTGCTGCTCAGGGCTTCTAATAGGAAATAGAAGCATCAGACAGCCAGTTTTGATATTGAGATATTCTGCTTCTTGAAGTATGCTACAATTTATATAGCATGTCATATATATGATACATGCTATGATTTCATATGCTATCATATTTTAATATATATTGGTGTATGCCAATGATTCATCTTCAGCTTCCTTAATTAAATAGGATTTGCTCCGTATTTAGAGGCCCAAAGGCACACATGCAGTGTCACTTGTGCATTAAGACAGAAAATGCAATAAATCACTTAATACATAAAAACACAGATTGCAACAGCCAAGTTCAGGTCTGCTCTCCTGTCTCATTGATCAGGCACAACTGCTTAAACCCATGATGACCATTATTTGTGCTAATTAAAATCTGAAGCTTTCAAGTAGAGATGTCAGTTATCTTCCAGGAACTTGCAAACATCTCTTCTGCTCACAACTGGTAGGCAAACAAGCCCAGGTACAGCTTCCCAAATCTAAGCCTCCAACACTGCCTTGAAATTGAATTTCTGTATTCATAGAATCATAGAATCTTTGGGTTGGAAGGGACCTTTTAAGATCATCTAGTCCAACCTCCCCCTGCAATGAACAGGGACATCTTCAACTAGATCAGGTTGCTCAGAGCCCCATATTTAAGATCACCAGTGTCTGGACATCTGAAGATGTGTGACAGATGACAAAGGCACCATGCCCCTCTACTGGTATGGGCTCCCTCATATCACAGCACTGCTATACCACAAGCCAGCTCTAGGGTCACCTGAGCTTGAGCCCCTGCAATACATCACATGAGCCAAAATTTTCCTATACACTTTTGCTTTCACTTGTTGCCGCTACCCCAACAGCAGTCTTTCATACGAGCCTCAACTCCTACCCTGCTTTCTGTATGGCTGTTCTGCATGACTGAGCTCCCACACCAGATTCATGACTGCTTCAAATCATGACCTTCAGGATAAATTGAGTATCACCCTGGTTAGCAGCAGTAGAGACTCACTATACATCCAAGGGCAGTGTCTGGCCTGTTCCTCAGAGACCAGTAGTCTTGGGACCAGCTTCTCAAGTCCCCCCAGGAGAAGTGGGTACACAGGGAACACAAAATGCAGCTAAACCTCAGGAAGCAAAAAGCATCATGATCCCAAGCTGCCTGCAAAGGATGCAGCACAGCAAAGGAAGGACACTTTACAGCAAATCCCTCTGCTAAGAGATGATCTCTGTCCACAGTAGAGAGGGTAAGTCTCCTCAACCTCCATCTAATATATTTACTGAGAATGCCATTAGCTTAGAGAGTTTGAGGTGAAAAAAAATAGAGACCAGAGTCATAGCAAAATGTAAATACAGAATTTTTTTTACAGGTCAGCTAAAAAGTGTGAGAAAAAACAGGAATTCTCCTTACTGCCTTCGCTCTCTTATTTCCCATTTCAAATATATAATTTTGGAAGCTTTTCAGTGTGTGCACAAATCTTTGTATTCCCACCCACACAGCAAGAACCTAACTTAACATTGCTAAACACATAGTTAGGCAAGTTAGTGTTGCCAGGTAGACAAAGCCTATGAGTTTTATTGCTGCAGCTCCTCATGTGGAGGTATTTTCAGGGGAAAGCTAGGTTTAAAAAGCACCAGTTTTCTAGAATAAAAAACAGAGAATTGATGACATACCTGCAAGTTTCTCCAAAAGGAGTAACTCTAAGGTGTTTCTGCAACTACTACAATCAGACACTGTGCATTTACAGGTGTGTTTTGTTTTTTTTTTTAAACACATCTTCAGACTGATACAAGTTACCAATCCTGCAAAACATTCATTCTTATGAGAAGAGAAACTGCAGCTATCACTACATTCAATTGAGAGCAGATGTTCAACACTAACAACACTGCTCACTAACTGATTTGCTGTCCCAGTCTTGCCTATTAAGGAGAAGTTAACTTAAACAGTTAAGGAAAACAAAAAGACCATTTTGTTTTTCTTTGTTTTAGCTGTGCACTGAGGACAACCTGATTCTCTACACTTAACAGCAAGAAATGCTTCCTCAAGAGAACCTTATACAGAGACAGAAAAGTCTTACAGACGAGCTGTAAGAGACACTGCTTTTCCATAGCCACTGAAACGGGGCTTTGATGTTATACAATTCAAAAGATACAATAGAAATTTAACTGAAACGCCTGTGTAAGGGAACTGCGTAAGATAAGTGAACCGTGTTGAACATCCCGTATCTTGTAGTTAAGGATAAACCACAGAACAGGCAAGGATTGGTACTAAGTTGAAGTAAAAGCCAAAACAGAAAGGAGCATGCACAAGAACCCACTAGAGCAAGAAGTTCACCTAAAGGACAGCAGAAATAAGGGGCTTGATATCACAAATGACCACCAGGGACCACCGACACATTTGACAATGCATGCGCCAGGGACATCTGAATATGTTAAACATTTATCGGAAATATCATGAATATGCAAACAATCGCAATGAATATGAATGTATGCACTCTATATAATTCAGATGCTGGTAACACGAGGCACACATGTTAGGAGGAGATATCCCCCATGCGTCTGGCACTGTAATAAAGATGTCTGCTTAATAACACTTTGATGTTATTAAGTTTTAATTTTTTTGAATCACCACCACACAAGAGGAAGTATGGGACATCTCAGCAACAGGAACCTACATTGTAGGTGACAATAAGAACACAGAGGTGAAATTTCCACGTTAAACTTGGTATTATATGAAATTTGATTAGAGCACTGTACAAAACATGTAAAAATGTTTGGACGGGAATTCCATAGGAGATTGATAACCAACTGAAGTATGCAGGAAAAAGTTAGAAAAATGTAATAACTATCTTACTTTAGATACTGTACTTTTTATCCTAGTTCTTTACAAAGCAAGACTATACAACTGCATTGGGTTTGCATGGCAAGGTTTTGG
>NW_010554775.1:0-211 GCF_000687285.1 Phaethon lepturus | reverse complement strand
GCAGGAGGCTGAGGATCTTGGTGAAGCGGACGATGCGGAGGGCACGGGCTGTCTTGTACACCTCCGAGTCTATGCCCTTCTCCACAATGAGGAACACGTAGTCCACGGGGATGGAGGAGACAAAGTCCACCACAAACCAGGTCTTGAGGTACTTCTTCTTGATCTTCTCGGGGTCCAGGATGATTTCGGTGTTGTCCTCAATGACAATCCC
>NW_010554774.1:0-1419 GCF_000687285.1 Phaethon lepturus | reverse complement strand
GGCCCCCGATCCAAGGGGAGCTTTTACCCCACTCGGACCGAAATCAACCCCCCCCAGCTACAGCCTCACCCACCCAGCACCCCGACACACCACCCTCGCGGCACCACCGGTACCGCTTTAGGGACCAGGGAGAGGAATACTTGCGGAAGGGCTGTAACAGAGACCGAAACGCAACGTGAAGTGCCCACACATCCTCCAACGCAGCGGCGATTTGCTCCATAATTCCTATAAAAGCCTCAGCTATGGCAAGGTTTGGGTCTACCAGGCATTATAATATCATTGAAGTTGTGAGGGCTGAGCTTGTTTCCACCTACAATCCAGACGGTCACCCAAAGCTCTGCTTCTTTCTATCAGTCCGTGGCATTATTCCTGCTACCAGATACTGCTCACCACGTGTAAGGCTTCCGGAGTCTTTCCCATAAAGAGAAACCTCAGCTTCATTACGTTGAGGGTTTTTTTTTTTCCAATTAGTTTTCCCATATTTGGAGGAAAACATATAAGAGAAAAGGAGATGCAGATGTGAGGCATCGTTTTAGGTAGCAGGCTCCCGTGAAGGCGAGTTCAGAGTTACACAAATGCTAATGGTCGCAGGGACAATTACGCGCACTATGAAATAACTATTTTGCCAGGTCAGCTCTTTGGCACCATTTGAAAGATCTGGAAGTCAAATATTTAATGATCTGCTGCTCCAAAGGGATCGATGTATTTCTGCAGGGGTCATCTGCGGGATCGATACTTGTGCATCCCCTGCAAAACTGGAGAAAATCAGCTGCTAAAGCTCCTTCCCAGAAACCGCTCGGCAGCCCCAGAGTTTGCCCGAGACTCCGGCAGCCGCAAAGTGGATTCCTCACAGCTTGTAAAAAGAGCGGATTTCAGGAGGAGGGAGGCACGATGCGGCCGCTAACGATGATTTATTCATGCTCAGCGGCTGCCGGTGCTGCCCCAGTGCTTTGTCGTGCTTGGGGGGCAGAAAAAAGCTCCTTGCGGGCCTGGGGACCGCGCTGGCCGTCGGCCCGGACCACCCCGGGCGGCCACGAAGGTCCTGATGAGCATCCGGACGAGGAGGAGAAGGAAGCGTGGAACAGGAGAGCCGTTTGGGCAAGGCCTTCCCATCTTCACCCGCGTTTGGGCTGGCTGCGTGGGGAGAAACGCTTCCCCTTTCCTCGTGTTCTGTTTTAGCATTCACAAATATAAATAAATAAACAACTTTAAATAGATATATGTGTTGATAAGAGAAGATTCATGCAGGGGTTCTCACAACCAGACTTATGCCATCCTTTTTGCTGGGAAACGAATACCTGTGACAACGTGCCCTGGCTTTTTGGCTCCCCACCTTCAGGTAGTTTCCCAGAAAACTGTTTCGCCTCTTCCCCTGCTGTCAGTGGGGTTTTTCCCCTGGCCGGACCCTTCCCGGCTCCG
>NW_010554773.1:19561-20895 GCF_000687285.1 Phaethon lepturus | reverse complement strand
TCCCTGCAGCCGTTTCGGGCACGGCCCGTCACTGCCCCCGGAACAATGGAGCTGGGCCGCGAGGGTCTCGCCGAGAAAGGGCTCCTCCACCCAGCGCTGCGGAAGGGGGGACCCGCAGGCCTTACCCGAGATACGTGTTTCTTCAGGCTTTTATGGGAGCCTGCTTTCTGGAGGAGTTTAAAGAGGCCCGAAGGGGTACCTTCCAGGGAGGAGAGCGTATTGTCTGTGACATGTGGTGCCGCTGTAGCGTCCTCCCACAGCGTGGAGAGGCTTTAGGGCAGTTGGTGGCCGAAGGTGCCCTGAGTGCTGGGCCCTGGGGAAGTGCTGGGTTGGGGTGGTGAAATGCTGCGCTGGGTGGTCGGTGGGTATCGCTTTTAAGATGAGCAGGCTGCCCTGGGAGCAATTAATGTGACAAAACAGGCGGGTGAAGAGGCCGTCAGTTATTGCGAAAGTAGCACTCAGCATGTGTAAAGCCTGAGTCAGTTGTAAGAAGTATTAGAGTGGATGTTGGAAGTGCTTTTGGCTGTGAGTGTATAGTAAGGTAAATGATAGATACATTATTAGTCTCTTGGTGTATATATAGAATAATAAATATGGAAATACCTAATCGTTGTACTTAACCACACTGCCTTCCCTGTAAATAGAGGGATTATTTTAGTAGTAAAACAGCTGAAAAAAGGCTGTCTTAATCTGAAATAAGATAGGCAACCTCAGCATCAAAATGAGTGTGTCTTACCCAATAACTCCAAACCCTTTGAGTCAAAGCTGGAATTGTCAGTATTATCCCCCTGAAGGCTAGAAATACTTGCTGATAAGCAGAACTGTTGTGATATGTGTATATGGGGTTTTTCATATGTAAACTGGGAACATATAAGAGAACAAAGTCCTCCCAACTGTAAGCAAGCTGGTCTTTGTTTGATAATTGCCAATATAGAAGCTTTAAAGCTTCCAGTACTTGCCACTGGCCAGCCAGCTCAGGCCTGTGCCTAGCACTCTGTGTTTCAGTGTGGGAATTGAGGTTGGGGGAAGTGGAGAGTTCTCTTTTTAGGGGAATGGTACATAACAAGCTGTGCCACAGTGTTTGGCTGGCTATGATTTAAAGGCTAACTTGTGGCTATACCACGTTCACAGGCTGTGGTGGTACAAGCAGTGTATGATAGAAGCTGTAGCCTTGCCGTAGTTCCAGTAGAGCCAGGCTGCTGGAGTCAATGTACTCTGTTCTCGCAGTAGCTGTATTTGAGGTTGAGGTGGGTGGAGTCGTTTGAATATTCCTTGTTAAATAATCAGGGCTTCGTTGCTGTACTTGTTCAGGAAGAACAAGT
The DNA here is from genome assembly GCF_000687285.1 of Phaethon lepturus. Classification (NCBI taxonomy): domain Eukaryota; kingdom Metazoa; phylum Chordata; class Aves; order Phaethontiformes; family Phaethontidae; genus Phaethon; species Phaethon lepturus. The sequence continues at coordinate 19,573 of NW_010554773.1, read as the reverse complement.
ATACTTGTCTCT
>NW_010554773.1:0-19530 GCF_000687285.1 Phaethon lepturus | reverse complement strand
CCCCCACCCCCCCTTGTGACTTCCAACAGCTGACTGAACACATGACTTGCCCTCCATGAACTAATGAGTAGACCCACCATGCCTGGCCTGAGTCCTTAGAATCCAAAGTAGCTCTAATACTGTTACTTTCAAGTGCTGCCCCTTTTTTTGGTGCTATTATGTTAATACTACTGGTGTAGAAAAGCTGTAAGACGAGGTTAATCTGACACCTCAATAAGGGAAAACTTTTAAAATCCAACAGCAGTTTCTTGCTCTCTTAACCTGCAGTGAGAAGTATAACTGGTAAGATGCAAGGCAGTAGATATGTTAAACTCTCCTCTTCCCTGTAGAATCGCACAGTGGCCCATGTCCTCAAATACCCTACTAATAGTTTGATATGGCACACTAAGATTTGTACCTTAAAAGGCAAAGGTGCCAAGTTAAGAGATTAAGTAACTCTGCAGAGACTACGCTACAGGCAACCTTGCTTTCCTACCAGAGGCAGTGAATTAAACTCTATGCTGAGTAGCACGGACATATATTACAACATTGATGAATCTTTAACAGAAAATGGAAAATGTGGAAGCTCTGCTATAGGCTGTCCTCTGAAATCACCTAGGGAAAATACCACATTGCTCGGTTTACTATCCAAAATGAATGACTGCAGGCAAGAGCTACCAGATGCAATTTCTGCAGCACCTTCTTAAAGCTCCTGTTTTAAGACTCTTGTGTTGGAAGGTCATGTGAATTACCTGTCAGAGCAAATCTCTGGCAAAGTTTGTCCTTGAGGAAACATGACAATTACAATTAAACCATCTGTGCAAAACTATAAATAGCTTTGTCTCTAACATGTACGGGATTTTGGTCTGACTTCTCTGTGAAAATGAGACTAGTTTATGCAGAACATAACATTTGGCTGTAAACAAAATTACTTGTGCTTCATTAGGGTGCATTTTTAAATAGGGCTTGCCAGACACCTATCTCACAATGCACTGGTGTGGGAATAAGGGCTGTGGAATAGGGTGTTTGGATGTTTGCATTCTCTAAAACTGAGGTGTGTGTGGACTCACAGGTAGCTGTCATTGAAGAAATTGCTGTATTATAACTGCAGTAACTGAAGTAAACCGAGCATTTGATAAACAAGTATAGAACCCTCACCTTGCATGCTGCCAGTGTTCCCTAATGTCTTCTGGGCTTTTCCCTGGGTGCAGCCTGAACTGCTCTTAAGCCCTTGTTACTAGGACCTGATGGACTTAAGATTCCTTTGCAGAACTGTAAAGTAATTTAAAGCTTGTTGCCTTGCGGAAGAGAGTACAGATAAGACCTCACCTAAATGCTGAACTTGGCTGAGCACTAGCATGCTTGCATGCTGCTTGTCTGACAGCAATCCTGCATCCTTCAGATGTTAAGTACTTCATCCTTGCACAGCATTGTTTTGATAATTGCAGTTTAATTGCCTGATGAGTTGGAGTTCAGTTGGCTTCCCCCTGCAGCTTCCTAAAATGATCTCTTGTAGTTGCTATATAACAGTCTGCCTTCAGATGTAGTTAAGTTGTGATGGTAGATGGTGAGGATAAAAGGGTCACTTTCTGCAGTGACAATCCAAACATAGTTCTGCATCTCAAAACTGAATTAAGTTGGATAAGTCATAGAATGACAACAGTTAATATACAATTTTCAGTTCTGCAGTTAGCTGCTCTATTGAAGATCATACTTCCCTTTAAACGCACCCTGAATAAAACTTCCAGTTGAGTGCCCAAGGTCAGTGACTCCACATGTGCTGTTCAGAAATAGCAGGCAGTGAAGGGATACCCCCTCTATCACATGGTTGTGCTCTGGCTTCCAGCGTGCTTGTTGCTTTTGTGCTCTGTTCGTGGGGATGCAGCGCTCAAACCTGATGTGCTGCTGCGCTTTCTGCTCGGCGGTGATCTGCCATGGTGATGTCATTGTTGCTGTTAGCGCTGTTCCTGTGAGACTGCTCCTCCTCTCCCCGTGCCAGCAATGAGTGCTCCGTCCATGGGGGAAGCTGTGTCAACACTGCTGTTGCTAACTCATGGTCAGTGATGGGGAGGGAAGCAAGCTTGTCAAGGCTGCTGGAGTGTGTTGATTTACAGCTAATCTCAAATAGCCTTGACTTCACTTGCTGGGGAACCTATTCTTGAGGCCACTGGCTGTTTTCACACGGCAGTGAAACTTCAGGAGGGATGCACTGCCTTTGAGATGGGATTGAAGTGTAAACCTGTGGCACTGATTCCTGTTTGTATAATTTAAAGGCATTTAATGTAGTGAGTGATTTGCTCTTGCCTCTCCATAACTACTTAAAATGCCAACATAAGTAGGTCTTTATATTGCCAATTAAGAAAACAGTATTTTTCTGGAGTCTGTTCTCTCTTACGGCATACTGTAACTTTGTCTGCTTAAGCAGACAAGCTGGACTAGTGAAGTCTGCTGAACAAAAGTGAAGGCAGGCAGCTGGAGCTGCCTTCAGAGGCTGCCTGTCTGGTGTACCTGGACCTTGGTTCTTGGGGCTACCAGTTTATCTAACGAGCCTGTACTGAACCCTTGATCTCTTTCCAGCTGGGAAGCAGCATCCTCTTGAAAGTAACCTGCTTGGTGCTTGTCCCCTTCAAGTGGGCTCAGCCACTTGGCTCTGTAGCTCTCTGCCTCTTGTCTCCCAGACACAGATAATGATACCTGAAGTCCAAACTGGTGCAGTGGTAACAGTGTCTCAGCCTAGGCTTGGTCTCCATCACCACCACCACCCAGCAAGATGATACAGTTTACCAACACTGCTATCTTAATCTCACCGTGCAAGTCACTTCAGTGAGGTTTTTTTTGTACTTTGTGGAGCTTCATCAAGAGAATAGCTGAGCTGGTAAAGTATTGATGCGGGATCTGTGCAAGAGGTATGAGAGCATGAAGTATGAGTCTGAAACCAAGTCTCCACAGTAGGAATTCCTTGTTATGCACTGACTCAGCTGTCATGGCAAGCTACCTGTTTCACTCCCATCCTGGGACTGGTATGGAAATACTTGTCCTTCCTGCTCTGCAGACTGCATTAGCATAGTAAGAGGTATTGAGTGTGTGTAGGATCAGTTGTTCTGCTTGCAGATCAAAGCTTAGTTCTTAGATTGCAACCTGTCCCTAGAGGAAGCTTCTGCTCTAGAAGACTCATTACTGAGAACAGGACCTCCTGGAATAGATGTACAGGAGTAAGGTTTTTGCCATTAATGTTGGTCTTGTATTTCTGCACATCTACTGATCTGGCAGTAGGATCTCACATTGGTATTTGTCTTATCAGGCTTCTGGTGCTGAAGGAGAGACAATACTCTCTTGGACCTGAATCTCGGGTATAAGCTACAGGGTCTGGCAGGCCTCCTGAGGGCCATCGTTTGACTTGAAGGTCTGAACCCTGATCAAAGTCTCCCTTCAGTCACTTGTTTCCTGCCCAACCTCTAGGAACTGGTGGAAGCTAGCAGCCAGGGGTAGATAAACAAGGCTTGTTTACCACTGACAAGGTCTAAGATCTGTGCTTTGCTTACCACTATAAAGGTTATCTAACACCTCCTAGTTTTGTTTCTAAAACTGAAAGCATGACAGGAATGTGTGAAACCTTAGGAAGCTGTAGACAAAACTAGAAATAAATCTGAGTACTTGAAAAATACTGTCAGATATGGTAAAGATCTAATGACTTTACTGTTTCTCAGTGGCCTGGCTAACTTGCAATATTTTGAATTGGTCGGCCTTATCTTCTGGACATGAAGATTAAAACCCAGCTGTCCTGGCACTCTGCTTGATTTATAGAAAGTAATGGAGGAATCTTGTTCAGTGGGATGGCCTGATGTGAGAACCATGCTGGGCTATTGGTATTCATATAGGGCTTACTGAAACTGTTGGCTGGCTCTACTAGTTGTGTACCAGAAGACTGGCACACAACTGTGTAAACCGGGCTGTATGGGCACTATATCTATGTTCCAGTTAGTATAAGATTTGTCTTACTTGGTTTGGCAGCTCTCCACTGAGGAGACCATGGTAGAGGCATGGCAACATGGAAGCTATACGGGTATAGCTGAAATGCTTTGCGTAGGCAAGGCCCTAGTCAAGACGCATGGCTTGTTGCCTAGTGTCTCCCAGCAGCCAGCAATGTGCTCAACTCTCCTCCCACATCCTGAGATTGTCTCCCCCAGGGCAGAATAGGGGAAGTTGAGCTTGCTCTGATAAAGGGGGAGGGGTGTTAAAGCAAGCATGCCTGTTCTTGTAACAGCTTGATCCTTGGGGAAAATCAGCTGGGAACTACCTGAAATCCTGTAGGATTTACAGAGGCTCTCCTTCCTCCTAGAAGGTAGGGGCACAGCAATACTGAGTCTTGAATGACAAAACTGGAGCCTCCAAAAGAAGGGCAGCTGAAGATCTTCAGACAGTTGCTATCAGCTTGTTAAGGCTCTGTATATGTCTGCCTGCTACTGGGAGAAGGATATCCTCTGGTATAAGGGCTGTTCAGCTGCTGGAGGAACTGGTGGACTAAAGAAACTTCATGACTGGAAACATTCAGCTTTCAGTGAAGCTTCTGGGTATGGCTTTCTCTCAGAGCTGTCTTCCTATAACCTGAAGACCACCACTGCAGCAGCCCCCGCTTTCTGTCTCTGAATCCTGGTCTTGGTTACTGTGTGACACTAGCTTGAAAAGGGCCTTGCTGCACTCCTGTCCTGTGCACAGCTGTGGTCTCTAAATACCTGCTACTGGCAGTGGAGATGATGATCATCCTCAGGTTGCTGAGGAGCAAAGTGATCCATCCAGGATGGCTGTCCAGCATAGCTGGGGACACTTTCTGCTCTTCCTTCCCTCCCTTTGGCTTGGTGCCTATCACCTGGAAGAACGTACATGTGCTGCTGTAGTCTTAGGCTAAGCAGCAGTCTGGGGAAAGTACTGTTCCTGTAGACAGCAAGAAATGACCTCCAGACCTTTCCCACTGCTTTGAAGCATGCTGGTGGTCTGACTAAACATGCAGAGACACATCTGCCTTGGTACTGTAAGCAAATGCATTTGTTTTGCTCCCACTTTCAAACCATGTGGTCAGATCAACATGATATCTCCTCAAGAGAAGATGGCTGCTTTATCTAAACTGGTAGAGATCAGTTTCTAAGCTTTCTACCTTCCTGGATGTGGGGATGGGGGCTAGTCTTACATAGTTTGGACTTTTCCTAGGGTAGAGTCACAATTCATAATGGCAGCTTTAGGGCAAGAAACTTGTTCAATTCCACTAGTATTTAAACATTGTGCAGGCATAAACCAACTCTGATCTGGAGAAATGCTGGGAGGTGTAACAGGGCTGTGAATCAGTGAGTCTTGGACTGGAGAACTTGGCTTTGAGAACTTGGGCTTTGAGCCTGACTGGTCATGTGCACCAGTGCCTCTCAGGAATGCAATGCGCTCTAAATCTCAGCACTTGCAACCCTAACAGAGCTGCAGCTGAGCTGAGACCTCAGGCAGGACAGACCCCTTCTCGTGTGCAAGTCATGTAATTCTACTGTAGACATGGCTCCTACCAGTGGCATTGCTTCTGCCTTCTCTGTATCATCTGGACTGTCTGGCAGACTGGCCATTGGCATATCCTCTTCCAAGGAACTCCTTGAGCCCTTGCCCAACAGCAGGGAATTGAGGGTATGTCTGAGGTAAGCTAGAACCTTATTGTCGCTGAAAGGATTGTCTTCCCCAGCACTGGCTCTGGAGCTTCCCTGGTCACACCAAGATCCTATTCTTCTCACAGCTGTTCCAAAGCTTTTGTTTTCCGGCTGGGTTTCCTACGTGTTTCTGCAAGCTGCATGTTGCCCCATCATTCTCTCCGTTTAGGAGTGAGCTGTCTCTAGAGCATGTTATCCAGGAGCTGCAGAGTATGTGTGTGGGCCTGGTGTCATATCCATCTAGTAGCTAGCTCACAGACCAGATCAGTTGACTGTCAGCACCAGTTTGGTGCTCTCATTGAAGCAGCCGATGAACTGAACTTGAAGCCATGTGCCTGAGCTGTAGCTGGCTGCTGCTGGCTGGTTCCTCAGCTTCACTTGGTCCTAGAGCAGCTCTTCTGGCATGGGAGGCTGCAATTCCACCCTCAAAATGAGGTGGAAACTTACTGCAGACAGCTATAGTCTGAAAAAGCCAGTTCCTCCAGGATACTAAAACATGTTTTAAGATTCTATTTTGATCTGAGCCATGTCAGTGTTCTAGCAAGCATCTAAAGCTCTAGGCTGTTCTTCAAGAAGGTGAAGTTTTTGGCTTGGGACTCTCAGATGGGGGTGGAAGACACTGGACAGCATACTTATGCCTGACAAATTGCAATATAATGTTTTACACAAGGTATCAAAAACTAATTTGTTCAGGCTCCCAGCTGCCTGAATGGAGGTAATTCCTGCCTCACAGGGCTGGCTGGGAAAGGCACCAACTGGACAGAAGCCTGTTCTTGGTGAAGCTGCAGTAAGTAGCAGGCAGCCTAGCTGCTCTTCCTGAGGAGGGAACGATGAGCTGTGCTTGAGCTCTTGGCTGCATACCAGCAGGAGGGAATATGTTGGTTAGAACAGCAACACAAATGTGTGGGGAAGGAGGTGGAAAGCAGTTTTGAGATGCTACTGATACAGCAGCAGCTAGAGTGTACCCTTCTGTGAAGCTGTCACAGGAATATCTTGCCGGCTGGTTTTGGTGTGGGCTTCACTTTGCCTGCTTCTCTGGTGCATCAGTGAGGCCTGAAAGCAACTCTAAAGCACCTCTGACTGCTTGGACTGTAGGAGCCTGTTGCCCTAAAACGCAACCCATTTAAACAGAGCAGTTCTTGCAAGTTTTCAACCCAAATGGCAGGATGTTCCTAACTTGCTTTTTAGGCACAAAGCCAGCACATGTCCCCACTAAATGTGAGGCTTTCCTAGATAGGATCTTCCAGCCAGCTGGGAAAGCTGAGCTTCTAGTATACCTGTCATGGGAGTAGAAGTGGGTACTGTCCTGCTTGTGCAGCCCTTGTCCAAGCAAGACTCAACTTGCTGTTAAAACTTCATGTGCTTCTGTAGGAGAATGCAAGTGAGAGATGTTAAAGGTTGATGTCCACTGGTCTCAGGTAGGCATTCAGGTTGAATTGCTCAGGCTGTCACTTGTAGCTTTGCATTAGCAGACACCTTGTTAGCCATGCCTGTGTGACCAGGTAGTTGGAACCAAGCTGTTGTTAAATTGTGTTGGTAAACTTGTTCAGCTCCACCTAGAGCACCTGCTGCAACTGGAGATTGAGGCTTCAATACAAGGGGTGTTTGGACCTCTTGGGTGTTCTGCAAGTTGGAACTATGATCCTGGTCAACTAAGGACAACCGCAGACTATCTGTGTTTCCTTAGGATGAGGCCTTGCATTTTCAGGGTAGCTGAATTGGAACAAATTAATGTATCTACTCAAAGCCTCTGCTATACTTGGTTTAATAAATCATGGAAGGGTACAGTGTAACCATGGGGCAAGTGTTTTGTGCCAGTCTGTTGGTGTGCTTGATCCTGTAAGAAGAGGATAAACATCCAGTGAGCACCTAATTTTGGTGGCTAAAGGTCTAAGCAGACATAACCCCCTGAGGTGCCAAACATGCTAGGGAACTTCCTACTTCTGGGAAGGAACTGGTTCAGTCTGAGCTGGTCCTGAATCATTCTTCCAGCTTTAGTTTCCTTGAAGAAATGCAGAACCATTGGAGGGAGGGGGAATAAAAATAGCTCTTTGGTGTAGTATAGAGACTTCACGCTTTGCAGCCTCCCCCATGCAAGAGAACAGCAAGCAGAGGTGGTGTTTCTGTGTCAGAAATCCACTTAGCTGCATTTCAGGACACTCTCCCAGTATTTCAGGATGGAAGGTTCTTCCAGTGTTAAAGTGTGTCTGTCTTCTGCTCAGTCTGGTCACTGTGGTGAGCCCACTGCAGTGTGTAGTATCCCCTAATAGAGTACCAATCTATCCATATCAGCTTTCTCATGGCTGTGTGTTTTTGCTAAAGGTCCTGCGATATAGTGGAGAAGTGAATGCTCTGCTTATCAGCCACGGCACCCAGAATAGACTTGCAGTGCTTCAGGTTACAATGTGCCTTTTTGTGGAACACCTACTTACTCTTGTGCTGCCTGCTGAAACAGGGGAACAGGACTATGTATTCGTAAGTGCCACAAGTGAGTTTAGCTCTGCCTGATGCTTGCTCACCTTACTGCTTTGTACCTCGTTGGCATGGTGTTAAATATCCCTGGCAAAAGACACAAGGTGAGAGGTGCAGTCCAAAAGTCTTCTTTCAGCGTTCTGCTGCTTTCTAGCAGAAGGTGCAGATAGCAAGCTGGTAGATGTAGGAGCAGAGAAGTCCTGGTGAAATGTTGCAGTTCTAGCCTCTGCATGAATATGCTTTGGTTCTTGGTTAGGATTGTGACTTCAGCTGTTTAATAGAAAAGCTGCAACAGTAAAGATTGCTCCAGCAGCTTGTCAGCTGGGTTCAAAACTCGTATGGGTATGCTGATGCTTAGGGAGCTGTTGTCTTCCATGGAGGTGAGATTCTTCCCCAAGGCTAGCTACTCTCATACTAAAAGTAACTGTGAGCAACTTAACAGGGTGTTTCTATTGCAAGGCCTATTTCTGTTAAAAGGTAGCTAATCTAAGATCTGGTGGGCCACCAAGGCAAGCTCCTACTGTTCTTTGCTTGTACCAACCTAATTAATATTAAAATGCCTACATTGTGACTTGACACATGTGAACATCTCTAAGGAATCCTTAACCATCGATTTCTGCTTTAACTCAAAGTAGCTGTCTTAATATAGCAAGTGAAAGGACAGTTGTAATGTGCTCTGAAGCACCAAGGGAAGCCTAATTAGGTTTGCCATAGGCTTTATTTGCTCTTGCATCTGAGGAACTATAGTGCTACGGAGCTTCATAGGGCAGTTTTTGACTCTTCCTTGCAGGTCAGATGTTCTCCCTGCAGACCAGCCTTACAAAGGTAATAACACTACTGTGGGAGAGAGCATGCTATACCAGGCTGAATCTCATGAGGGTGAACATATTGTTGATGGCTTGTTTGCTTAGAGGGGTAGGAGTTAAAAATTGAGTGGAAGGACTCCTGTATTGGAGACATCTGTGTCATTCACTTGGCACCAGTGAAGCCAGGAGGAGGAATGATGCTGACTGGTCTCCTGATTGATGGCAAGTTTCTGATGGCTCCTGAGCAGGGATAGCTGGGTGTGCTGGTAGCCTGTGTTCTGAGCAGTCATGCAGGTGATCTCACTCCAAGAGACTTCACACAGTGTAAATTAGAACTGATGTCTTGGATCAAATCTTAACAAACAGTTTTTTCTTCATGATATCTCTGAAAAAGGAAGTGTTCAGAAATGTTCCTGGGACTGGATGTGAGCCCTGTGTGAGCTTGCACACTGCCATCTTAAGGGCTTATGTGTCTCTTACAGGATGATGCTCTAGAGTAATTATGCCAAATAGCATATAGGAAGATAAGCTGCAAGATAGTCTTAGACTTGGATACTGCTGACTCGGCACTATCACAGTTTTGATCTCAAGTCAAGCTGAGCTTGCTCTTCACAAGAGCATGGGGGAAAGTCTGCACAGCCTACATCTTAGCTTAGCTCAGTAATTTAATGTTTCTTGTAGGTGTGACTGGAGAAACTCCTCATGTGAACTAACTGTTTCTTCAGGTATTCAAACCTGCTTTGTCTGTGAGCTAAAGCTATGTTCTTGGACTCCCTTAGTTGATTTTGTACTAGCAAGGTCCACCAGAACTGAGATCGTACGTAGCTTCGCATGTATGTGGGCTGCATTTCTGTGGCACAAGGCAGTAATGAACCTACTCAATGTCATGTAATGTGAGAAATGGCCTGTGTTAACAAGGGAATGGATAACTTGCCTCTTGACTTCAGGCAAGCAAATCTTTGAGTACTGAACCTGGCCCAGAGTTGGTTGGCTGCACCTTATTATACTGACACAGCAAATGGTATGCTGTAACCAAGATTGACTGAGATATTTCTGAGCTTACTGCCATGTGTGGAAGCATTCTCTGCCATGAAGATGATGTATTTGCTGTTGACTTAGCATGAGCTGAAGTCACCAAAAACCTTTGCATGGTGTTAAGGAGACTGTAGTAAGGCTTCACTTACAGAAACTCTAGAGAACACTGATGTCTCTTTAGCAAGCTGATGTGCTGGAAGTAAACCACTGTGGCTGGAAGCAAACACTGGAGGAGGTACAGTATCCTGTCCTTGGAGTAGTCTGACCCTTGGGTTGCTTCATAAGAAACCCCAGTAAAGATAGTGGGGGTATCTTCAATCCATCTAGATGAAGATCTCACTAGGACCAGTCAGACCTCTGTTTAGCACAAATAGCTGCTTTAAAGCTGGAGATGTGCTCAGCTACACAGAACATGGTGAGGTTAAGAGAAATAGCAAAGGTGGTGCTACAGAGAGCAACTTGATGCTACTTAAACTTAGAGGGATATTCTTCTATAGGAAGGTTCCAGGAGATCAAACACTGGTACTTCCTCCAAGACATGGAGATATGGTCTCCTCTCCAAAGGCAAGGTTTCTGTCTTGTACTGGGCAGGGAATGATGCTAAAGTGTTGGTCTCATACCTGTAATGAGAAGATTTGTTAAGAGGGCTTGGCCCATCAACTGAATGGGTTTCAAAGCAGCATTGATCAAGCCTAGTAGAACAGGTGTGGGAAACTGGGCAATGTCCACTGTGGGTCCCTGGCAGGACTGGAGTTCCTCACTGTCTGTCTCATGGCCCAAACCAAATACCAAGCTGAGGCAGCTCCTTCTGTGCTGTGGCTCATATCCGTTGCATCACCTGGAATGGAAGCTGAGTGTCTCACCTGACTGGTGTTCATGAGGCAGCAATAGCCCTTCACACTGATGGGGTAGCCTCTCAGCTATGACAAGAAGGCAATGTCAGGTCTGACTCAGACATCTGTGGCTGCTCAGCTGAGCTACTTCCAAGGTAATGAGACTTGACAGAGCAGTTCCCCTCCCTTCATAGTGGGATTTCAGGCTGTGTTGAACTTGAGTGCTAAGCATCCAGTGTGATTGTGTTGTAACTTAGGGCTCTGCAAATCCCTCCCTGCACATGAGAACTAATGCCAGCTTGTCCAAAGCTGCTTTGAATACCAGGAAGCAGTGAGCTGCAGTGCCTAGTGGCAAGTGATACTGAAAACACTCAGGAGAAAATAAAGCAGTGCACACTGGGTTCTGGCACAGTCACTTCAGGGTGAGTTGTTTTCCTCTGTCCTGAGGCAAACAGGTGACTCTCACACTGGACCTGAACCTGGACAGATGTTTTCTGAGTTCAGTATACACAGCTGTCTCTAAGAGGTTTCAAAGTTCTATTTGCTTGCTTTTTGTTCCATCTGGGCTGATTCTGCTGTAGAAGGCTCTGGCTTGGCTGCTGTAAGTGTCGCTTGTACTATGTGTTTTGGAAACACAGGAGGTGCAGTCTGCTTGAAGGAACTTACATGGTCTGTTCTCCCCATGTCTGTAAAGGAGACGAGCTATAGAGTGTGGATCTTAGCAAGAGTAGAAGCAGGAGTAAATGTTGGGCTTGTTGACAACTTTCAGCTGGCTATATCTTGGCTAGTGTAGCTGGGCTGCCAGCCAGATCATTGAGCAATGCAGTCCAGCATGGACAGCCTTGGAAAGGAGAGATGTTGACACTTGGAGAAACTGTCCTGTGCAGGCTCTCTGGCATCTGTTAACACCCATCTAAGGATAGCATGAGCTCTATGGGTGGCCTCTCACTGCTGTTGACTCAACAGCCTCTGACTGTTCTCTTCAACAGTTTCCCATCTAGATGTATTGCTAGATGCATGAGGTGGGTGCAGTCCCAACAAGGTGTAGCTGTAAGTGCACCACTACCTGTGGCAGGCGCAGGAGGGCTTCTTGAGCTTCTGCAGTATTTACTGATGGCAAAGTCTAAAAGATTACATGTCTTCTAACACTCAAAGCTTGAGATGATTAAGACCTTTTGCAACTGGACTCTGCATCTCATAAGAGGCTCCTACAACTTGGACCATGCTACCCCCTGCAGTAATGGGGTAAGGCAGGTTGCAGTTATATAGCAGCTTAGGCTGTTACATATCCCATGAAACAGATAGGACTGAGCTGCTCAGAAGATGCATATATCCATGTTGTAGAAGCGAAGGCCGCCTTAGCTGTGAAAGTCAGGAATAGCTCCTGAAGAGTAGGAGTTGTGTGGTGCAATGAATGTAGTGTAGCAGGATGGGAATTTTAGGATAACAAAGTTCCCATCTAAGGGCTTAGTACATGAAGCCTGTTGTCAACAGTCTTTGAACTCAAGTAGCACAGCTATAACCGTCTTTTGGCTCCTCTTGCTGTACAGAACCTGCAGAGCTTCTCAGGGGAAGCCAGGGAGTCCTTGTGTTGTGGCCCAGGTCAGTAGCAAACTAGAGTCTGTGATCTGATCAAACTTGAGGACCTAAGAATGGCTTGTCCCATCCCTTCCCCAGAGGTGGGGGAAAAGGGCCTCATGGAAGGAAGGGCATGTTCAAGACTTCATACTTGTTCTCACTGTGCTAAAGCCCATCTAGAAGTGTATTCAGGCCTGCTGCAGCTGCTGTACTTCTAGTTGCTTCACTGATCTGAAGGGGACCTGAGTGCAAGTAAGAGTGTGGATCTCAAGCTCAACTCTCACTCTGGCTAATTGGATGGACCATTAGTGGCCCATTTAGAGCCACCTGCCTATAAAGTAGACTGAGTTGTTTACTTGCCACATCTAGTTTAACAGAGCAATAGACTTAATGTTGCGGTATGTCAACAGTAGTGGTATTGGAGACACACAGTGTGGTATTAGAGACTTCTCTGCTTACATCTCACTTAGTAGCATGTGTGAGAGTTAGCCTGTGTTGGGAGCTGATATGCTTTATTGCACTGCCTCCAGTGAGGCTAAGGGAGATGGCCTAGGCTAGTATACCCACAAAATGGCCTGGAAATAGGGTCCAAAATGGGCTTAGGACAAGTGCTTGGTTCATCTACTTGTTGGTGTTAAGTTGCCACTACTAGTCTGACTTGGCCCTGCCTATGAAATGTGCAGACACCTGGTTAGTGCTCAAGTGTAGTCTTGACTTGAAGGAGTCTGGTTTCAGGGGTGCTGGGCCCTGCCTAATCACTGGCTCCTGGCTGGGAGTCAGGTTTCTCAGACTCCAAACTTGCAGCTTTCTGCCTTGAAGAATGACATGCTAATGGTGGGATTGTTCCTCTTTCTTTCTAGTGTAAAAGATGACTTCTAGGAAGAAAGTGTTACTGAAAGTCATCATCCTTGGAGACTCTGGGTAAGTGGAGGAGCCTTTAAGCTGCCAGTCTGCATCTGGCTGGAGCAATGCTTTTGACTAGTGGGAGCCTGGATGCACTCTTAAGAAACCAGCAGTGCTGGGAGGAGGGCTTTACAGCCCCGGACAGCTGTGTTACCTTACAGCTTTAGGAACTCTTAACCACCCTCTGTCTCAAATGTGTCCCCACAGTTTAATATCTTGAAGTCATGTCAAAATATTAAATGGGGAAACATGGTGGGCAGACCACTCCAGTAGCAGAACTGGATAGCCTTTTTGCAAGGAGGACACATGGTGTTGAAATGAGCATTTTGCTTAAATAAAAATTTAAACCCCACCAAACTGTGGGGTAATCAGTAAGCAATTGCTTGTAGTAAGCAATCTTTGAGTTCCGCCTGAGACATAGTTAATACTGAGCCATCTGCTTACTTCTGTCTGATCTGGCTGGAGCCTGCCCCTTGGAGTGAAAGGCTTTGCTCTGTGTTGTTGAGCAAGGAGTCTGCTCCACTGTTACTTGCTGTGCAGGCTGTAACCTGACTCGCATGACATCATGCTTATTGGTACCACTGTGCCCAGCAAGCTGTTGATCAGGGAGTGTTTCTCAGCCACAGAGAGGGCATATGAGCCTCTAAGCTGGCTCTCTAGGGAGGATCTCCACCTCTGGGTGCCTAGCAGATGTGTATGTGAGCTGTTGCCAGCTGAGATTATCTGTTCTTCCACCTCCTCCTTCTGCAGAGGCTCAAGATGACTGTTTCTGGTGGGTTTCTCTGGGGCGCTTCATCTTCTTCCAAAACTGCCCTCATGATAATAATGTGATGCATACTCCTTACCAAGGATCAGATTACTGATGTGGAAACAAGGTTTCTCAAGATTGTAATCCTTTGTATCCTTAGGTAGTTAATGCTCTTACTCAGCATGTTGCCTCAGCATCTACTGCTGTAAAAGCCCCTTCTTGCAGAGGTGGGTGCATTTTCCCTGCTTGAAAAGGCCAGGAGGCTGTGGTGGAAGGCAAAGGGCACCGGGATGTTCTGTTCAGGGTGGTTAATTCAAACATGGTTGTAGAAACAGCCTACCTAGTCTTTCTTGTCTTTCTGTGCAGGGTGGGAAAGACATCGCTCATGAACCAGTATGTGAACAAGAAATTCAGTAACCAGTACAAGGCTACGATAGGTGCAGACTTCCTGACAAAAGAGGTCATGGTGGATGACAGGCTAGTGACAATGCAGGTAAGGAGTGACTCTGCTCCCTGCTGCAAGGGGTGCCTGGCTGCCTAGACCACGCTTGTGTGGAAGTATCTGCTCCAGCGTAGTCCACAGTGGTGCAGGGGTCAGTGTACTGGGTGTGAATCTTGTTTGCACAGAACCACTCTTGGTCGTAGGTGCTGCTGGGCTTCTCTACAAATCTGTGCATGGGCTGAACAAGGAAAGGGAAAGATAAGTTTGGACTCAGCTAAGGGCAGCTTTGCCAGGCCCAGTTTAAAAACTAGCATTTGGTACTGTCAGTAAACTAGATCTTGTTAGAAATATGCATTTCCCTAGTGTTCAGGAACTGGAAGGGGCTGGGAAAGACTCCTTTAGTCAGATCAACTACTCATGCTGCCCTGAGTCCTGTGGGTATAGTGTTAACCTGCCAGTCTGCTTATGTCTCTGGTATCTGAAGCTTTCATCTTTCCACGGTGAGACTGCAAGGCAGAAAAAGCCCTGTTGCAGCCATCAGAGGAGCGTTTGGACCGTGCTGGTACCCGAGTGCAGCCAAGCACTGCAGGCAGGTCTGCTGCTGACCCTAAGTCCTGCTTGCCCAGAACAAGGATATGTCCCTTGCTGAGGCTGAATACAAAAAGGGTTAACTATCTTTAGAAGGGTGTTTCTGGCTTTTGATACCTAGTGCTTACAGAAATTCCCAAGCCTTCAGGTGCGCCTTTCTGGCTAGGTGGGGGCTCTAGATGCCTGATGGGGAGCTGTGAAATGAATGATGCCCTAAATTGTGGACTATGTCAGAGTAGAGCTTGCTTATCTGCTCTGTCTTTTGCTCCAGATATGGGATACAGCAGGACAAGAACGATTTCAGTCCCTGGGAGTTGCCTTCTACAGGGGAGCAGACTGCTGTGTGCTGGTGTTTGATGTCACGGCCCCCAACACATTCAAAACCCTAGACAGCTGGAGGGACGAATTCCTCATTCAGGCCAGTCCAAGGGATCCTGAGAATTTTCCTTTTGTTGTGCTGGGAAACAAGATTGACCTAGAAAACAGACAAGTGAGTACTGGGACTTGCTAGCCTCCTCTTAGGAAACTGCTGGAGTGGGAGACCTTGTAGGAACACAGGAGGGTTATCTGAGAAACTGCAGTGGGAGGTGACTGTGTGTGGCTCAGCTGGTGTGTGCCTCTGGGAAAGAGTTTCTCCTGCCTGAAGGGGTCAAACCCCTGAGCACAGTATGCTCCTGCCTGCTGGTGGAAGGATTGCAGCAGCTTCTGAGTAGATGCAAGGAGAGGAGCTAAATTCCAGAATTGCTGAGAGACTCCTATGGGAGCAAGTCCTTGCTCTACAGATGCCTGAGCAGTCTGTGCCCCATGGTCTCATCTTCCTTAGGCATGGTGTTCCTTGCTCCTGGGACTGAGTATATCTGGTGGTGGGCAGTAGTTCCCTCTGCTCTGTGTCAAGGCTGTAGTCTTGATGAAGTCAGAACTACTGTCTTCCCTCATATCCAACCTGAGCTGTCTCTGGCCTTGCCCTGGAAATAAAACCTCCTTCCAGTGTAGCTGAAGGTGGTGATGCTGCTCTCTGTCCACCCAGGTCACCACAAAACGGGCGCAAGCCTGGTGCTACAGTAAAAACAACATCCCCTACTTTGAAACCAGTGCCAAGGAGGCCATTAATGTGGAACAAGCTTTCCAGACGATTGCACGAAATGCACTTAAACAGGTAGGGAGGGGGATGGTGGGTGCCTCGTGCTGGTCCTGCCTGCCCAGCTCAGCTGCTGTGGGCAGCTTTGGGTTCTCCCAACAGCTTTCTGCAGCTGAGGAAGGCTCTTGCATGCTTGGAGCTGACTGTAGAGCTGTGGCATTAACTCTTCCCTTCTCTCCCACTAGGAAACCGAAGTGGAGCTTTACAATGAATTCCCCGAACCCATCAAACTAGACAAGAATGACCGAGTGAAGGCTTCTGCGGAGAGCTGCAGCTGCTGAGGGGAGAGGGAGGGGTTGAGCACAGTCCTTCACAAATTAATATCACACTTAGGCCTTCAAACACACAGCCCCTCTTCTGTGTTTAAAATGAAATTAAAAAAAAAATTTCCATCTCCAGCTGCCAAAATCCACCCATCTCCTATGAGCATCTGAGAGTCCCACACTTCAGAGCTCACGTTCCCACACCATCCACATCACACTTCATGGTAACAGACCTTTCTCTTAGAGTAAAATGGAAACTCTTATGTATGTTTGGAACTGAATCTAATTCCAGGTGTCCAATGGAGAGAAACTGTTTACAGGTAATCTGTGTAACAAGTTACATACATTTTTAACTGTCTTGTGTTTTCCCGTGAAGGCTGCAACTGGAAAGGCTGATTACCCATAGTTCATTGCAAGCTCAGCACTCAGTCCAACTAGGTTGAGTTTTGTATGTATCTCTGTTAATGCTTGTTACTTTTAACTAATCAGATCTTTTTACAGTATCCATGTATTATGTAATGCTTCTTTAGGAAAAATCTTATAGTACATGTTAATATATGCAACCAATTAAAAATGTATAAATTAGTGTAAAATTCCTGAATTACATGTTCAAGTACTGAAACACAGATTGTGTAGAAAGTGAGGAGGACACTTGTGAACTGCAGCGTGCTAGCAACACAAAGTCCAGATAGAGGCAGTATTCTGTACAGTAGAGATGAACTATGTAAGCCTTCTTGTTTTGAGGCCAAAAAGGCTTCATCTTCTGGAAAATCTGTCTGGCTTCCTTGTATCTAAATTCTCAGATTTGCATAACAGCATTGATATGCACACTGGATTATTGGATTTAAAATTAAATACAGCTATGAAATGACCTCATTTGTTCACCTCCCCTACTGCTTAACTCCTAACATCCTGGAGCGAGTGTGAGAAGGAGCCAGAGCTGAGGTGTCCCAGTGGCTCTCTGTACTGTGGAAGGAGCTCCTCTCCCGCCTGGGTTGTGGTAGCTTTTTCTCAATGAATGACCTGGACTATGAATCTTCCCTTTCTTCTTACTGACTGCTAATCTGGGTTTTTGGTATGGAAAAACTTGGCAATCTAGTCCCTTTCCTCTCTTCCTTTCTTCCTGGTATTTGTTCTTGCGTTTGTAGCTTGCTTAAATGGAGCCCTTTTACCTGTTTTCCAGAGGTCTACATTCTAGTACGTAGGCTGAGCTCTTATGTAAAGAGACAAACATGATGCCAATAAACTTAACAAGAACAAACCTTCTTGTTTACTCCTGTTTCTGACTCTTTTTTTTTTTCCTTCACTAACATGCTTTTTCCTCTGTCTAGTCACCATTTTAGCAAGCTAGTGCCTGCTAATTGAAGGATGTTTGTGCTTCCTTCTTACTATAAAATCTATGCCTTCCAGATTGGTTTTTAAGAGTGCGTTGAGCAGGCCCTGCTTGCTTGGCTTCCCTGAGACCGTAGTAGGGCAGCTGCCCCTCTGCTTTTCTTGAATTTTCTTGAAGGTGCCTGCAGAGGCAGGAATGGTGCTGGATCTGATTGCTCTTCTGTGAGCATGGTCCTTTAGCCCTGTCCTGGGCATATGGAAATCTTTGTGGAAGGGTGGAGAGGAGGGCAGTGCTATTAAGGTTCTTGCTACCCCTCTCTGGGAGGGGTTGGTGAGAAGAGCATGCTGAGCCCTTCCCAGCTCCCCAGTCAGTGCTTCAGCTAGAGGAGAAGCAAGGCTGCTGGCCTAGGGTCCCTCAGAGTGAGTTAAGGACCTTTTCCTTGGTCCAGCTTAGTCAAGGTTAAGCTTTTAACTTCTAGATGCTGGGCATGACCCTCTGCTTGTATTCAACAAGGCTGAGCTTGCTATTCCTGTGCCCACAGGAATGTGGAAAATGAAGTATAGAGAAATGAGGCCAGTTATTTCAAGAGCCTTCTAACAGTCTTTGTGCTCTACATCCTATTTTATGGCTCTGTCCTATCACACTTCTCTCATTTGGCTAGGCTTTTGCTGTCCACATCAATTTCAAGTAACTACTCTGCAATAGCAATGTGTCCTGGTGGGATTGCTTTCCTGTCTGCATCTTTTGAAAAGACCCAAACCTTCTGCTCATCTCTGTTTAAAGCATTGCTCTGTGCTTGTTTTCTGTAGGTACAGTTCCAGTGGGGAGAAGGGCAAGCTGGGGGAGGGGGGAACAATAACTATGGAGTGATGTTTTGGGGAATGGGGATGGTCTTAACTCTGCACTTCCCTCCTGCCACTTTGGCCCTGGGTGAGGGAGCTGAGGCTGGAAGGCCTGCATGGTGTTGTTGTGGATGAGCTTGGAAGAGACTCTGTTTAATGACTCTCCCATCAAGTAAACTGGTGGTGACACAAGGCGAAGGGAGAATGCCCCACAGGGGCTAGGATAGCTGTGGAGCTCCTTGCCACAAGATGGTATGGATGCTAAAGGGGAGCAAACCAATGCCTTTGCAGGTGAGAATGATATATGTGCACACAAGTGTGCAAAAACCAGTGCAGGAGGTGAGCAGTGTGGGAGTTGGTGCCCTGCTGCTACACTTGGGGCTAATGGTGTCACGGATGGGGACTGGTGTTCCTGCAAGAATCGCTTGTCATCACGGTGGTCTGAAGAAGCCTGGGATGGGAGAAGCTGGCTGGACCGGTTGTCCCTGCAGGGTCCAAGTGTGCTTAAAACCACTCCTGGCATCAGTGAGGCCTCATGGCTTTTACTTCTGTGCTGACCTTTTTGCCCGATGAGTTGCAGGCGCAATGACGATGTGGGGGTGACTTGCTGCTGGGCAAATCGTGGAGCAAACCTCGCCCTGGAGGAGGCTGAGGTGTTCAGCTGAGCTTGAGGGCTGCTTCTGCCGTTTGCCCAAGGCCTGGCCGGGCAGGAGGGAGAGACCCGAAGGAGGAGGCTGGCTGCTGGGAGGGGGTCGGTTCCCCAGTCTGCTCCAAGTGTAACAGGTAACCGCTGCCACCAGCACCCAGAATTTGCAAAGTGGTGGGATCCTGGCCCCTGCCAGTGGGTGAAAGCGGGCGAGGTTGCGGCAGGGCAGCCAGGTGTGGGTCT
>NW_010554772.1:1545-14857 GCF_000687285.1 Phaethon lepturus | reverse complement strand
CCCTACCTGCCAGCCCCACCGACCTGTCCTTGGGAGCCCGGGTCTCTCTTGTCCCACTCACTTTGCGCAGCCGCTTTTGAGAATGGAAAGCTGGCGTGAAGTCCCCCGGTTCTGCTTCCTAAAAGACGCCTTTTGACTCCGGCGCTCAGCCGTTCCAAAGCTCCGTACCCCTCTGTGGGGGTCGTCCCGCCTCCAGGGCCACCCTCCCGCTGGAAAGACGAAGACGAGACGGGAATTTGCCAGATTGCTCGCGGCAGAAGCACCGCAGCTCGCCCCACCAGAGCTAGTGCCGAGGGCTTTCGCAGACGGCGCGGTGGATGGAAGCATCTTGCTGTGGATTTGGGGGTAAACCAGCTGATCCTTAGGAGCTCCTTACCAGCCCGTGTCCTCCCTGGTCCTCTTAGCCCAGGCCCTTCCATGGCACCGGAGGGCCCTCACCTGCGGCTTTGGGCCAGCCTAAAGCATCACCCAGACACCAGGTGGCAGCAGCAGATCCAGAGACAAACGTCACAGCTGAGCTCAAGACGAGATTTGTGTCTGGAGGACCGGTTTGCCCATTTACGATAAACCCGCCCGCGTACCGCGGAACAGGTACGCGGCAAAGCTTTCCTCCTCTTTCTAAGCTGCTGATTTAGAGTTGCATAAAGGCAAGTCTTCTTGGAATGAAAATGTAATCTCACAGGGCAAAGGCAGAGTTAGCGGTCATTTCTGTTCAGCGAGGAGATGACACGGCTACGCGATCTAAGGACGCGGGGGCTTTTTTTGTTCTCCATTGAGTGACTTTGCTTCTCCTATATGTATCTGAAGATAAAATCCAGTAGAAACTTTGCAGAACGACCGGGGCATGGACTGTTCTGAGCTAGCGGGAAGCAAACGCCGTGTACGTTTGCCGTGGCATGACTATTTCTGGCAACGCTCTCACAGATATTGATCCCAAGTCTAATGCCGTGAATAACATTCTGATCTGGAGGTCCGACTCTAACTGCTAGCTTTATAGGTGTAGCAACTTATTTTGGATTTAGTTATTTTTAAAAATAGCAGCCAAGCTTCCTAAAGGGTGCTTAATAAAAACATTTGAATATGTATATATGTAATATCGAGTTACATCCTTGTATTGTATCTGAGAGCTTGTTACTGCCTAATAGCGTTAAGGTTGATTAGAGCTGCCTATGGATGTGCGTGGAGGACTGCTGCTCATGCAGCGGGAAGCAAGAATTGCTCATGAAACAGGACTCCATCTGATAGAAACATGAAAAGTCACAGAAAGAAATATTCCTTCTTGTGCAATGATCTTTCTAATGAATTTTGCATTTCTGTCCAGGTATATTCATTACGGGTGATACTGTACGGTGTCTAATTACAGTTAGTTCATTAGATCTTCTCAGATCAAACTTAGCACTAATCTTTAACCCAAACCTCTCATCATATAGCATATTTGATGCGTGCAAAAGAAACAGGAATAAGGGAAATTTCTTTCTTTACATACATTTTTAATGCTTATGACCGTTTAGTGACTGAAGGCTTCATCTTCTCAGACTCTTTAAAACAGAACTGCCATTAAGATGGACCCCTGCCAAAATATCTGACATTTGATGTACTTAAGATACATTATTCATGAAACTTTCACAGAGAAATGGATATAATAAGCCAAGAGACGTCTGTTAGGCACACAAGGAGAAATCAGAACTCTCCTGGCCCATTTGCACCATCAGTTGAGCTTCTGTGGTTGCTTTTAGCTTGTCGGTCCCCTCATCCTGCACCAGCGTCCGAGCTGGAAAGCCTGTTCGCTTTTTCCTAACCTGCTGACTGTTCAAATTTGGAATATGGTGGGAGGTTGAGGGTGAAGTTACAGGAGATGGAGCGAGCTGATGTGATAGCTCTCTGATCCTTAAAGGGGGAGGAACCATTCCTCCTCCTCACAGCCATGCATTCCTGAAGCTTATCATGCGCTGGCTCTGACGCTCGTTGGGCCCCTCCAACTGCTAACCAAGCAGAAAGCACACTTTTTATCTTGCAAAACTAATAGCTTCTTGCCAGTCAAATCTGCTCACCAAAAGGTCTAATGAGTGCTGTACTTCCAATAATAGAATGGAAGCAGAACCATAAGGCTTGGACTAAAGGAAAGGCAGAAAAAAGAGGGAATACAACCTCTTCCTTATCAAATAGCACACAAAGTCTTTGTATACCTGTGATCCGTAAAAAGAAAAATCAGTGAAAATTAACAACCACCAGTCCATAGTCTAACTAGCACAGCTATTCTGCCAGCTAGGAGTAGGCAGTGCCGCAAAGAGATTAAAGCGCCTTCAACCGAAACACTTCATAAATAGGGGCTCAAGGCTTGATTTTGGTGCCTGGTAAGACAAATGCAGCCGCAGCTCTAGGATGGAAACATGCTGTAAGCAGTCCTGATAAGGTTATGAGGAATTAGAATGACTCCTGCCTCAGAACAGATTTTGCTGAAGTCAAAACTCCAGATTTGCAGCCCCTCTCTTCTTCTGCTTTCACAAAGAACAGGGACCATGACTTTAAAGCAGCTTTACAATTCCCGTACGCTGTGCCGTACAAGGGTCTGAGGTTGCTGTAATTACACTGGCACCCCAACCGCAGAACACTGCAGGGCTTTCCAGATACCTCTCCTGTCGTCTCGTACACCCCCACGACTGAGCGCAGGACTGGTACAAATCCCTGACATGAGTTTTATTTGGCTGAGAAAGCTTCTGCTACAATTGGTATTCTCAAGCGGTGGTTTCCACCCAATTCAAAAGGACCCATCTAAAGCCAGATGGTTTTGATTACAGGATGCCTTGTTTGTGCCAGAGGTCTGAAACCTCCATCCTCCCCTGCCGCTAGGAATCGGTGCTGAGAAGGAGGGCAGGTCCCCGAGCGCACCCACGGCGGGCGGCCACGGGGATCAGGGCTGGCTGGGAGACGGATGCAGCCTCAGGCATCAAACAATGCTGAACAGTGAAAATGCTCTTGGCAGAAAGAGGCTTTAGAAGAAACGGAGGAGAAAGAAAAAGCACAATAAGCCTCGTCTCTGCTGCTGCATGGCTGCCCACCACTCTAACAGCGCAGGGATCTCTGGCGGATCCCTAGCACACCCCAAAGCAGACCCCGTAACTCGCGCCGAGGGTTGCAGAGGGGTGATCTGACAACCTCCGACTGCAGACTGACTGAGCAGCTAAACCAACCTGCCCTGCATTTTTTTCCACCATTTCTTATCAAAATACTGACCTGATACAGGGAAGATCTTACAAAACATAATGAAGTCTGCTGCTGCCAAGGAATGATTGCTGCTAGCTAACATTTATTTTTCCACAATTATATTCAGGGCGGTTCAGGGCTCGGTTGTCCTTTCGAGACAGACCAGATCAAGGAGTGGTGCATACAGTACATCATCCCAGGATAAATCCGGGGAGGCTCTATGACTCAGAAATGAGTCACTGCTCCTCCTCTGTTCCTTCCAGACTCTTGGGGGCGTACCAATTTATTGTCGGTCTGTATCTGCAGTAAATTATTACCCCCAGCTCAGCTCTCCTGCGCAGAAGGAATTCAGACACGTTCTGCTCGTCCCTCGCCTCTCGGGAGGGGTAAACCGGTGAGCAGACGCGCTGTAGGACTGCGCGCTGAGACGCGAGGGCCTGGTAACCTGTACAGAGATCTAAGAGGAAAGGAGAGAAATGGGGGAGTTATTTTTTCTTCCTTGAATGACATGCTGTCCAGGTTAATTATTTGGAACTAGAGTGTTCCTACCAAACCCCCCAAATCCCAATTACTAAACTAAGACTGACCTTTCAGAGAGTTATTTCTAAAAACTTGGATAAAATAAGATAGTATGACTCAAACAACAGGAGGAAAGTGTCTGCATCATAGTTAAGCCACACAAATTGCTTTCACTGTCAGAATCAAGTATTCTAAAAAAACCCCCCCAAGAATGATTAATCTTTTTTTCTCTTTGGCAAGACAGATTGAGGTATCCCAGCAGAGCTAGACGGGCAGTGTTTAAACAATGCCTACTTAGTCTCCAGCAAGTCTTCACTAGTAGGAGTACAAGCTTTAGGTCAGAAAGGAATAGAATAACTAAAATAACAGGTTTTTACATATGCACGTACAAGATAAATATATTCAGAGCATCACAGAAAAGCACGAAAATGTACTGAATAGCAAATAGGCCTGTTCAGTTCTTCACATCCAAAGTTCAGGAGCCTGAGGACACTGACGATACAGTAGAAATACGTAAAAATACGATTTTTCCAGCGGCGATGCTGATTTAAGAATTTCTTCCCCCATGCCATTAAACTTCATCCCTGTGCTCATTTTTCCACCTACCTCCCCCCGGGTTGTGTTTCATGAATCAGTTTTTAATAGCAGCACCGGCTTAAGGTACAACCCCTTTACCATCTCCGACTGCTTATCCCCAGCCTTGTGCCACCCTGGCACAACTGTTTGCATGGCCAAGTGGTAAATCACAGACCATCATTATTATATAGAAAACGATTCTGCTGGCCAGCTGCAGGCTGCCAACTGTGGCGTGGCTGATCGCTGGCAGTCAGCACAGCAGGGGATTCCTCGGGATCACTGTCTTCATAGAAGGAAACCTGGAGGGACACGTTTCCAATAATACTGCAGACCTAATGAGTGCCCAATTTTATGGTAAGACCTAGTAGGGAGGCTGCCAGGCCACTGCTTTGTGCTGTGCTCTTCTAACACTCATTTATCACAGTATTTCTGATACTCATTTACCGTTTGCAATGCTCTTTGGATAAATATGCTCCAATAAAGAACGTGGGCTCCCACCCAGTGACTCCTATGTATGATCACAGCACAGCTACGCAGACAATGCTGTGGGGGCTGGAGAACAGAAGATGATTAATACATATGGTGGGATTCTGTGAAGAGAAAAAAAAAGGAAAAATTCAGTGGGTATTTTACCACTGTGGAGAACTACAACAATAAGTCATAACTGAACAATGATATCCTAGAGGAAAGAGAATTCCCCATAAAAAGCTCCTTAAGAATAGCTTCCCCGTTGCATCACGGAAACGTCGTTTAGGAGATTTAAGATCAGAATGAGAACAACTCCAAAGTGGCAAGAAGATGGGCTGTCAATAAATTCTCCCATCCCCAGTTTCTGTGATGCTGTGGCCTAACATTCAAAAATATATCCACTCTAATTTTGTCTTAGAGAATTTGGTAACTCTGAAAAACAGATCGAAAGCTGGAAGAGCGAGGTGTACTTGAATTTGGATTCCTTCCACGTCTAACCTGGCAGAGCGAAGCGGCACCGGCGCTACCAGCTGAGGCCACTCCATCCCCTGGAATGCAGCCGCCGGAGCCAGGCTGATGGATGCTGACAGCCCCGCTTTCATCTGGCCGTGTCCCCGCCACCAGCTGCGCCGGGGAAAGAAAGAGCGTGCAGGAATTCACAGCATTCCCCCTCTGATTAATCCCCGGCCGCCCCGCTGCGCCTGAATGAGCTGGGCTAGGGATTCGTAGCTCTGCTGGGGGAGATCTGCCCATTTCTTTGAGCCCCCTGAGGCGAAGTGATACAGAGAGCAAATAACCAGCGGGCAGTGCCGAAGCGATGTAACGGGCCAGGGCACGAAAGCCCCTTGCCTCTGCAATGACGGTGGGACTCGATGACCTTAAAGGTCTTTTCCAACCTTAATGGTTCTGTGATTCTGCTCTACCCACGTTTACTGGTCTTTTCTCCGTATGCGACGGGGAGTGGGTGCAGAGGACAACGTCACGCTGCTGCCACATGCTTTACGGGTGATTTATAAAGCACACCCCGACTTCCCCGGGAGAATTTTATGCGGATTGGCCAAGTTACAAGAAAAGGCATAAATAATGTTTAAGCCAAGATCCTGGGAGCACAAAGACAGCTTGGCTGCAACCTGACAGGTGATCTGAGGGTGAAGATAGGTAAGGGCAAGGGTCCAAGGCCCCGCGGCTGGTCCAGCCCTTGGCAGCCGCCCCAAACCCTCCACCCTGGCTCCCTCCTTTCCAGGCTGGACAATAATTACATATAAAATTAAAATGTCATCTTTAAAATGACACTTAACATAGGCAGAATGGTGGGAGGGCTCTGGAAGTGTGACACTTCAGAAAGTAACCCAAATCTTGAAGAGAGTCACTAAGGGATCTGACTGGTTGACCTAAAGACTATGTGAAAATGTGCATGTGAATTCTAACTATAGTTATACAGCCCTTGCTATAAAATAACATCACTGTACCATCCTGATGCCTGCAAAAATTGTAAGGTCTCAGATGTTCATAATTAAGATGAAAAGAATTTGTACGTATGCACAAAGCTTCTCATGTCTCTGTTTGTCGAAGTAAGTCTCTCTAAGAGATACGCATTTTCTTACACCCTTGAGCGAGCTCCAGTTTTTATTTTTGAGATCTAGAGGAAGAAAAGGTGGCAGATGATCTGTTTCTCCCACCTGTGTGATTCACACATAGTTAATAATCTCTGTCATTTATAAATCAGCAAATACTGCAAGATTTTGTAATTTTTTTAAACTTTAGTTTTGTCATTGTTTTGTGCATGTTTTGAAATCTAGTATGATGACTCTGAGAATATTTAGATATTACATTTATTTATATAAATGTAATAAACACAACTAATAAATACTCACAAAGAAAACAGAAACTGGCATCTGAATTATTTGGCTAATAAACATGAAACACACAGTTCTGAATATTGCACTGAAAAAATTCACAGCAGATAACTTGTGATCATGTTGTAGCAAGAGAAGAAATGAAAATGCATCATTTCAAACACTGGTATAATTCAAATCTATGTCCAGGCAAAGCAGACTATTGGGTGAGCCGTGCTCTTGTGGATTAACTACTCAGCCCAGCCAACAGCTTGCACTTTTGCCTTCGCCTTTTCTGAGAAGGGTGGAGGGTAAAACTGTAGTTCTGAGCAGCCGTGACCAACCCCACTCTGCGTAAGCTACCTGTTCCACAGTGCAGCCAGCTGGCAGGCTCCCATTTTCTCTCTCTTAATATATTGATATTGTTTTAGATTCAGATTACATAAAATTTTTCACGAATTTTATACCTTTACAAACGTTGCTCCTGAGTTCTGAAGAATCAGAATGCTGCTGCAGTTCTGGTATAAAAATTCCTGACGCGATAGCCACTTCCGCGGTAGATAACGGCATTAACGAAGCTGTTAAATACACTGCTGCTCTTCTGCTGAGACCAGAGGATAATGGTCCGAGACCTAAAAATTGAAAAGTTGGATTATATTTTCGAAGCTAAAAACGTTACGACTGGAAATCTCTCTGAGGTTTTTGTGGAAAAATTCACTCTGATAACTGCATATCCCAGCCACGGTTTCTTGGCTGTCTGTAATACCCTCTCTATGAGCATTTCAAAGTTCCCTGTTTACAGCAATTCTCGGGTTGCCAGTGTGGACTGGATTGACTGGAGGGGCAAAGAGGACTACACGTTCAGTCCCCCAGCTCCATCTGCCGCAGGAAGCGCTCAGTGCCACCCGCTCTCCCGGACCATGGGTACGTTCAGCCTTACTCACAGGTGCTTCTCATCCCAGCGTCAAAGCCAGAGGAAACGCAGACAACGGGATTAAGCGATGTGCTTACGGCCGGGTCTGGAACCGGCGAGCTTCCACCTCCAGTTACAGAGCCCTTTCTCTCTCAGTCCTGATCTTACAGCGTTGCTATAAATACTGGATTAAAGTACCTTGCAAGGACAAAATTTAAATTTCCTTCCATTTCTTTAGCACTGCTCATTCAGTTATCTAGAACAGCTTCTTAAAAGTACCAGGTTGCTTCCAATTCGAAAGCCTGTGTTCCTTTTTTGCTTTATTACTAACAATACCAGCTCAAAATTATTCCATTGGAATTGAGAACCCACTGTTAGGCGTTTTTTGTCATCTTAAATGATTAAATTGTGGTCATGAAGGATGAACGCTGAAAAAAGGATCTTGCCAGACAAAATGGGCAAAATTTGAAGGTCTCTTTTATGCAACAGCGAGGCTGAGAGCTGCAAAGGAACCATAGGTGACCCTAGTTCAAAAAGATTTCAAATCAAAAGATCTATCCAATGACTTAGAGGTTTCAAGAAGGCTTTATCCATCGGTGTGTTTTAACGGCTGTTTTGAACAATCTCTGAGCCTTACAGCCCTCATTCTCCAGCCCAGCTGAAGAGCTCCCCTGCAGCGTCGGCGCCGGCAGCTGTTGAATAAATGTTTCTCACACTACAGCTCAATTAAGTCAAGGATATCAGGGGGAAGATGATCCAAGTAATTCGCTAGCCTGTATAGCAGAGGTAACCCACAGGAGGCTGGAGAATTCAAAACCCTTCCATCGGACTTTTAAAATGTACCTTAAGACTTTACAGGGTGTTTTGACTCTGATTTTTCCTTTTCATTCTTTTTCTGGCGTTGTTAGTTGTTCGCTATGTTTCACAATCCATGTCATGGACCATATACATAATTTGTAGTGCACCAAACTAAGCTAAACACATTACCGATAACTACAACGATAGCGTACCACGATATAACGTTGCAAGGGAGTACATTCAAACCAAGTATAAAATAATTCCAGCATGAAGACACAACAGAATTTGCTGCAAAAATTTACAAAAATATAAGCATCGCATAAAAGGATCTGTGATGACTATTAATTTTTTACCATGTTTCCGTGTGAGTTGTAAATATTCACATAGGTGGTTACCAGCAGGAGAAATGTAAGCTACTTGATGTGCAAGCCTACTGCTTCTTCAAGATTGTGGTTTTCTAGCCCTGATGCTTGCCATAGATTTAAATGCTAAAGTGACTTTTCAGAGCACCACTTCTGATCGTTGTTTGTGCACTCTGTTCTTCTGTTGCTGCAAAATGTTAATTCACATGCTACCAATTACTGGATCGCTGACAAAACAAGTCGCAGCAAGAAGAAACCCTCGTGGTTTTTATGATAATAGTAAGTAGAATTCAAGACAACATTTCATGCCAAGTGGATCAGGAAAGCAGTAACTGGAGAAGGATTTTATGGTATCACTGCAGTATCTTATCTGGCAATAATAGCTTATGTAATTTTCTATGTATTGCTGCTTAAAACTCAGTTCCTTGCTGAAACTTTACACCAAAACTCAAGGTAGAGATATTCTACAAATCATGGCAAATTTCATCGAGTTCAAGGTCCCGACATGAGCTTTTTGTCTTCAAAAAATGTCTTCCATGATTTCAAAACAATCCAGCTTTGCCAAGGACTGAGGACTCTGTCGTGGCAGAGAGGGACCAAGCATTTGGGAACTGGGGGCTGGAAACCGTGAATTAGGTGCACATATATGCATGCACACACACAAAGGGAATGTACTAACCACACTTCTGAATATATTTTGATCTTTCTTTCTTCTGAACGAAGATTTTTCATTACAAATAAACACTAAGGGATTGGGGAACTCATTTCAGCACATATGCATATATATACGCATTGTATGTATTTATATATATAGATATACACACGCTTTTTATCTTGGTTGCAACAGGGTGATCGAACACCTAATGTGTCTTCTGGTTAGGCCTTTTTAATGGTTAAATCCTCGACACTGTAAACAGGAATGAATAAAACCTCTACCTGGATGCACACAAACTTTGGCATCGACCATGCTGCCTCGGTTCCTCTTCCCTCCCTACGAGGCTGATGGCTCCGTTCGCCGAAGGCTGGACCAGGCTGCCCCGGGGCTGCTGGCTAACGGGGTGCCCCGGCTCGAGCACCCACAAAGCTCTTCAGGTAGATTCAGTGTACCCACCAAGGTCCTGAAAAAGTGCAAAAGAGAGGGCAGAAAAATACTTGCAGGGCTTTTCTTCGTGATTTTGGTACGGTATCACTCTGTCCTCTTCACGTGGCACGCAAATCACAGTAAATGGTATTTTTATCCCTTTCTACGTTACACGGTTGCAAAAATTGCTGACAGAAACTGCCAACATGCTCCACTAATAACTATAATGCTGTTTCACCAGCATAAATGTCTTTGTACATTAACACAGACCATCTACTTTCGGGGCTTTTAATGATGCAACTACACTGACATTTACAGCAACGGAAACCTCTCTGATAGGACCTCGGGGGATCAGATTCTAAGGGGATATGTAAAAAGCTGGCAACTGGTTAAGAGTCTAAATGGAGAAAACATATGCATCAAGAAGGTGTGGATATGCAGATTTGGAACTACACATTTAGACCCAATTCCTCTTTCAAGTAACATTTTTCTGACAACAGAAAAGAATCGTCGCATCTGCCACAAATGTGCTGTACGTAACAACGGTTCCTACAGCATCGATATTATATTTACTTAGTGATTCATCCCCTTCCGCTGTATGTTTATCTAACTACCCCAACCACATCCAGTTACCAATTACTAGCTAGAAACGGCCTTACAAAACCATGTTCAAGGGACTCTAAACAGTCGAACGCAGGCTGAGGCTTTGGTGTCACCACTCATCACCGAACATTTGCACAGGAGAATAAATCAATCAGCACTTTCCTAGAATAATATACCAGCGAGCAACCTAGCTATTTGCCATTGAATCTGCATCTCCTCTAGCCAATAAAAAGCTTTCTGATGACTCCAGAGACTCTGTTAGGTCTTTAAAACGGAGGAAGCAACAGATCTTCATATAGTTGTTGCATATTGAAACTGTAAAACAGTCTTTCAGAACCCATTCAGTGATTTCAGGCAACTGTACAGGTAAAATCCACAAATGATTTGCAAGCTCTGCCACTTCAACCCATGAAAAGTCAAATTTTTATCTTTTTTTCTCATTTGCGTATCACCACCAGTTACCTGGATTCTCAGAATCGAATTCTGTTCTCTTTAGCTCGTATCAGTGCAATTCAGGACAGACGCTGGTGCTGCTACAGGGAATTGTACGCACTATCAGACTATGCCTTAACTAGACTACAATTCTGCTCTTTTCGTTCTGTGCATTTTTTGCCGGAGTAAGACAAACCAGAAACTCACATTTTTCAGTAATGTAAGCAAGTGTACACCCTCCCTGTCTTCTCCAAATGAGCTATGTTTCCACACTTGTAATTATTATGGAATTATTAACGGTTTTGTAAGCTCTTTGTGGCAAGAGACAAATGGCAAATCCAACGGCCACGAACCGGAGTGTCACTCTCTTTCTACCGCTGTTGGGGCACCCCAGGAGCACCCAGACCCTCTGCTCACCCGTCTCTCCTTTCAGTACGGCTGTGGTGGCTGGTATCTCATGGCATTTGAGCTAATGCATCTGTCCTCAAAAAGCCAGCAGTGAAGTGACGGGAGTAGCATCGCAAGTGGCAACTGCAAAGCAGCTTCCTTCTCTCACAGCAGTTTTCACGTGCTTTTCCTGGGATGGACTGAGAGTCTGGGAAGGCTAAACTGGAATTAAAAACCACTGTGATCCTATGTTTAATTATGTTATAAATAAATGTGGATAAGGGTTTGGTGCTAATACGTATTTTTTATAGGTGTTGTAATACAGCTACTGTGTCATATAGCTGTAATGAACAAATGTGAAAAAAACTTCCATGACTCAACTGATCATCCTCAACTTTTGACACAGTTTGTGAAGGCATACCTGGCTCTTCACATCTCACTTTGTGTGTGGATTCATAAAATCTCAACTCGTCCAAAATAAGAAGCTAATCAGTATGGGAGCAGCCCTTCATCTGATCCACCCTCAGTGGAACTTACATTTACTTAAGTTAGCTGAGTATCTGGCTCCCAACTTCTGATGCATTTAGTCTCACATCTTCAGATTAGTTCATTTAACTCCTCGTGTTCTCTTGTATTTTCAAGCAACTAAAATAAGCTTCTTAACATTTCGTATCAATTCCAGACACTGTGCTCAGCATATCTGCCAAGGCTCAGTTGTTCCTTTTGTATAGGTGCAAATACATCAAGTGGGCAAATAAAATTACTTTTTTGTCAAATTTGTTTTGAATCAATTGACTCTATTTTAGAATGATGTAAGCCCTAAAAAATCCTGTGGGACTGTCTGAGTCTGTTAGCACTTTTAAGTAAACAAACAAAACCTGCTTTAATTTAGACAAATTTCCAGGCCACAATTGTCAGAACACCACTAAAAGCTCTTGGGTATTAAAAAACAAAATCTAAATAAGAAACAGAAGCTACATAAGGAGGAGGGTTCTGTGGGAACCTTCCCGCCTTTGGTCTGACAATCCAAAAAGTGTGTTCTGGTTTCCCCCAGCATCCGGTGCACTCCAGCAAGTTTCTAAATAAAGTTGAGTAAAAACTTCACTCAAAGCTTTAGTGTTCCTTAAATGGCATGTCTCATCTTTGCTGGCAGAGCTGCAGCTCATGTTAAAGTAAGCAACCACATTAACATTTTTCCTAAATGCTACTCTATATATTCTAAATGCTCAGCTCAAAAGTCGCTAAAATAAGCGCTTAAAATAACAACTTCAAACACTTGCACAGGGCTGCATCCATTCAGAAGAGCATTTTTTTTCTTACCTCACTCGATTTCCTTTCAGTGTTCGTTAAACAAAGGATGCTCCATGCCATGACAAGAGAGAAAGGCTGGGTTTCAGCTTGAGGACTAAAGTAAGTCAATTAGAATCTGTTGGCTCCTAATTACAGGATTTGTTATTTATCCCAGGCTGCCTCCCAGTACAAAAACCTGGCGACTGATGCCTTCTCTTCGTGATAAACATTCACTTATGCAATGAAGATTAAATGTTTCTTTTTCCTTTACTCTGAGGAAGCAGTGTTCAGCTTTCATGAGAGTGTTTAATCCCCTTTTACACCCGAGTAAAAGCAACCTGCATTGCATACAGCATATTCTGATTGTGAACACAGATTCTATCTACTGGAGAACCTGTAATATAATGTAAGCCAATGCATTAACTGCGAAAGGTATTTAAAAAACATTCTGCAAATTAAGACCACATAAAATGAAATTGCTATGCAACACTCGCGTTTTAGAGATAATGTATCTTATGAAAGTCTAACACTTAATTATGGAAAATGAAATAAGAAGCATGAAAATTATAACTCAACAGTAGTCCCTCTGATACACTCACAGAATAATGTACTAAAAAAATCTTATGAATCTAGGAAAATGATATATGGGTCAACTTAAAAAAAAAAAACCAGAAACAACAGGAAGTCCAAATCTCACTTTAAATACATATTCAAGCATTTGCATCAGCAATTCTTTCTTCAGCAAGCTGAGCACCCAGCATTTTCACTGCCATCAACACCTCTTTGAAGTTTAGACCTCCTCAAATGTATTCTCCTGCTTTACATGAATTTCTGTCACCACTCT
>NW_010554772.1:0-1532 GCF_000687285.1 Phaethon lepturus | reverse complement strand
CTCTTTCCTTCCCCATTATCACCTGCACCACAGAGAGCACAAAAATTCACATAAAATCCCACAGGAAATGCAAAAGATCTATATAAAGCTGCAAAGCGTCTTCTGTCTCTCATCTTCAGCTCTTTACAAGTTTCTCCAACTGTTGGGAGAAGAGAGTTCTGGTTACACCACGGAAGGAAGGAAGACGTGAACTGAAATAATCAACAACCACCACCACAAAAGCCCCAAACCAGCCTGAATGGTGTAGCAGGCTCCTAACTTCATACAGGGGCTACACCAGGAACCGCTGCGTGGCTGCATCAGTGCCTACACTACGTGTTCAGATCGGGGGGGTTGTTCAACAGTTTCATTATCAGTAACAAACGCCCACCACTCACCTCATTCTGGCTGCTCCAAAATTAATGAGAATTTTAGGAGAGTGCAAATCAGATCTAGGATCCTATTTTTTTAAAGGGATTCTTTACAAGTGCAGACACTTGCATGACTTAGCATGACCGTCTTCTACCCCTGGAGTGTCTGTGTTGTCCTTGAGCGCGATGTTTGCCCTGAAAGAGCAGCCCTGCCCGCTCCTCCCTGGGCTCTCACTGGGTTCATCACGGACCTTCATCTCCCTGCCACGGGGTTTGGGACAGCAGGCGAGACTGGAACACCCCAAGAGGACAGCCGAAGCCCCCCAGGGCAGCGGCACCGCTTCCCACAGCTCCACAGTATCAAAGACAGTCCCAGCTGCTTTAAGTGTAAAAAACCCGATTATTTTAAATTACTATAGCTCAGCAAATCTTAATTATTGTCAAGATTTTTTTAATAACATATACAACTTCTTTACCTACAAATTCTTTCTCCTGCCTATGCTGGATACTTACGTTCACCAACATGTAAGTCATTGCTTAATTATCGCTACAAAGCCTTATTAATATGTATGGCTAAAGAGCTCTCTGGCAGGGATTCATTTTAATGAAGTTGCCGAAAGGCAACAAGCAGTAATTTCTAGAAGGTTATGCCATGACTAACAATAGCAAACTGACTGAAGCTGCCCAGGGACAGGATGAGGTATGGAAGGAAAAAAAATCAAATTCATTTTAATATTTTAATTATAAACTTAATTAGAAAGAGTTTAGGCATTTTGAGCAGTTACAGCGTTGAACGGATTGCAACTATTCTTGAGAGAAATGGTGTCACTCAAAACGTCATCTGCAAGTGCCCAGCAGCATTGTCTGTAGGGCATGTAACGTCCTGCATGAGAGGACGACGTTGAAAATGAGGCGTTTTGTGGCCATCCTGTATTTAATGGCGAGCAAAGCACCAGCATGTTATTTTTGAGGCTACAGTCAGGTCTGTAACCTCCCATATTGCCCAACAACACATAATTTACAAATCAAAACACATATGCTGTGTTGCGCTTATTTCCTAGAGCAGCAATCCACTATGCTCCTTGTGTTACTTTTACGTTCGCCCTTCAACACTACCAAGGCGAGGTTACTGTTTTCGCAGGGTTACCCAGGCCGTCCTTCGGGGCCCAGGCCCAGTGCCCG
>NW_010554771.1:2963-20066 GCF_000687285.1 Phaethon lepturus | reverse complement strand
AAGCTGCTCCGCTTCACCCTGCGGTCCACAAGCCTCTGGGAGGCTGTAAAAGGAGACTAAGAGAACGAAACCTTTCCGCAAGGGAACCGAATTCAGGGGGCTGGGGCCTGTATGGCTCCCGGGAGGCTCCAAAGGATCTGCAGACCCCTACGGAGAGCGGGGGGGAGAGGAAAGCTGAGAGGTATGTCCACACTGGAGGTGGGCTGCATCCTCCGAGCTCCCATGGAGGGAGGGCGGTGGGGAACACGAAGGCTGCCTCGGCTTTAATTTCACCTAATTTCACCTACCCAGCCGGTGCAGGAAAGGGCTCCAGACAATAACGGATAGCCAGGGAAAGGGAAACAGGCCAATAAGTACTGTAGAGGTTGGGACGAATCTAATTTTTAAAGCTACATATCTAATCAAAGCAAATTACGCCTGCAGCCTAACTCTGAGTAATGTTAATGTGCAATAAGGAACGTTAATTATGTCCCATCTAATGATTTTTACATTAAAGATGCCAATTCTGCTTAGAGCTTTGGAGAAGACGTTATCCTCCTCCCGAGCAGGCAGGAGCTGGGTCCTACGAGAGCCAGCACCAGCCTCTCCCAAACCCAGGCCAGCGTGTGGTTTTGGGCCACTGTCTCCTCCGTAGAGCGACGGCACGGAGGAAGCCGGCTCCAGCCTCCTGGAGCCACTGGAGAAGCACACCTCATGTCACTGCATCTTCTCACCCATCCCTCGGGCACCCAGCACCTTCTGCTGCCCCAGGATCCCCCATGCCTGTTGCTTAGACGTTTAAGCTCAGCCAAGACTCAGCTGTGCAAATCTGACTGCTGCTAATACTCATAAATCCAAAGTCCTCCGAAGTCTGGCTTTACATCCAAAGGTTATGATGACTTAAAACACCCATGCAAGCTTCTTATTACAATTTATAAATCCCAGCACAAAATCTGCATATCCAGATTTCATATCCACCGTGCTTCACGCTAGAAATGGAAAAAGAAATGACTGAACTTCCCCTTGAAAAAAACCCAAACTTAAAATGACTTGAAACAGTAAAGATTGTCCTTTTCTTCTCAGTAAAAGCATATGACAGAATCATCATAAAGCTTTTCAGGTTAATCATCTAATTTGTCTCCCAAAAGGAATCTACGCATCCATTTACATAAGAATTTTAAAAGACCTTTAAATTTATTCCTGAAATACTTGTATTCAAACAGCATTCACTGACATGGAAACAACACTGGGCTTCCTCTGACAGAGCACCAATAATTAGCAACTGGATTCCTGGATACGATGGAGATGGATACGATATAAGGAGGTGGCACAAGCTCATAACAAGCCACTATGCTTGATACACACTTCACTGGCTGTCCCTGGAATTGGGAAACAGAATTAATGATTTGTTTAATTAGAAAGGGCAAAGCTGGAAAGGAAGGAGTTTTTTTACTACAGGCATTTAAGAGCTGCCCGATGGAAAACAACTGAAAACATTTAAACCACTTTAAAATTACTTTGGGGATGTAAACAAGGCATTGATGATTGTGCTAAAATAAAACAAAAATGCTTATGGGCAATCCGTCTGTAATCCCAGCAATCCACTTGCTGTGGGCTCTATAAAACGCTGGCTTTCAAGTATGTAAAACTTCAGCGTAAATCAAAGGCCGTGAAAATGCAGCAATGACAACAAACCAAGGTGAAAGAACATCCATAGCGAAGAGAAACAGAGACTGTCAAATGCCTTTTAACACTCAGAGCGCCTCAAAATCAGAACGAGATTATTTACAGCCCAATTTAAATCTCCAGTGAATCAGAAGCAAAATTCTGATAATGCCATGACTTTTCCAGGGGCAAAGACCATCGCACCTACCCTTAGCCAGGAGCATCCATCATCGTTATTCACGTAAGCAATCGCGTGGTGATTTGCAGCCGGGCTATTCATTTGCAAGGTTAACACGAGCCTAAATGCCTCACTCCAGGTTTCCACATCCCTCAGCCTCAGCCAAAATCATCTCCCGAGGCAACTTCTGTCACTAGCAGAGCTGAAAATAGAAGCGGGGAGTCCTGCCTTTTGGTCCTGTGCCTTAATAAATGCTCTCCTTGCCAAATATAGCTCCCCGTGGTGTCTCACTCGCTGCAGGTTCGGCCATGCCCAGCCCCGTCCCCTCGCCCGAGCCCAGACCTTGCTCCTCGGTGGAGCCTGGAGGCTGCCCAGGCACCCGTCGGGGTGGAAATCATTGCTCACGGCAGCGCCCAGGCTGGCCCCAAGGCAGGGATCCTCACGGTTTGGAAACTTTTTAATAAAGCTTTAGCAGAGGCCTCTCTGAGACAACGTTAATAGCTCCTGTGCCTTCTCGGGGCACCAAGAGGGTGGCTGAAGCGCCCCGATAAGAAGCACCCCGTTTGTACGAAGCCATAGGGCGTTCGAAGGCCGGCGGCGCGAAACGTGCAACGGAGCATCCCCAGGGGAGCAGCGTCCCCGGAGGAGGCTGCGGCGCGGACAGCCAGGCTGCTGAACGGTGCTCCGGGAGGCAGCGATTCATCAGGCCACGGAGAAGCAGGTCCTGGAGACCCCAAACGATGTTACACTGGTGGCACTGGGAGCCGAAGGTTCCCGGCGAGCTCCGGTGCAGCCCCCGCACCGCCCCAGGACGTGCCCCCCGTGCATGGATGCGGCAAACCTGCCCTCCTTGCTGCACGACAGCTTCGTGGCAAACACGGGAGGTGGTTTTCCAGCAGATCAGGGGTTTTGGGGTCTTTCCCAAACACGTGGCCGGGAGCGCCGCTGGCTGAGCACTGCGTCCTGCTTCGGCTGCCCTCGCGGCTATCGAAACACGCCTGCACATTCACATCCCGGCGGGGGATGAGATTTCCTTTGCACCGGGTTTTGGGGGAAGGCCATTTTCTGCTTTATAGGCAGATAAGGAGCATTCGCAAATCCATCACGGCAAACTAAGGAAAAAGGAAGGTGTCCCATAGCTTTACTGTATGGGCACAAGTCACAAAATCCTCTTCCCCTGCTTTCCCTCTATTTAGGCAGCACATTTCTCAGTTAGAAAAAGGGCAGGATATGGGTTCACACATTTTCTCCTTCAACATCCACCACTTCCGATATCAGTTCCCACTCTGAGAGGTCCTCCAGCATTTCCCTCTTGCTTATAAAAGAGTCAGGGAGCAGAAACAGCATCATCTGCCCTGAGTGCCCAGAGCCAGAGTCCCAACCTGAAACCATGAACTGCAAGAATTTGAGTAGAAATTGGTTTTGTATGACATATCTTGTCCCCAGTCCAGCAGAGGATTATGTATCTCCACGCTTACAAGCAAGAGTGAGCTTAAGAGCTTTCCTGGACTGAAGCCTCAAAGACCAAAACCCATCTGGAAATGATGGGGAATGGAGATCAAGATGCGAACATTTACCGTGGGAAAAGGGCTTAAATTTAAGGAACTGGTTGTTTTACGGGCTTGGCTGTAATCATTTAACTTACTTGGAATAAAAGCCTTATTAATAATAATCACCGCATACAAAGTTCTAGCTCAAATGTTCTTCTTTGTCCTCAGCTACCATGAATCACTGGGAAATGCTTGTCTGCGTATTCTCCTTGCCCTGCGCACGCAGCCTCAGAGGAGCCAGATGTCTGGAGGAAAACCCAAAGTATTAATCAAGCCCCTGCACCTGCCAGAAGAGCCCGTCTCTGCCGCGATTCAGCGCCGAGGTTTCCTTTTAAAAAACTTGGTGGGGAGAAATACATTCATGCAGCTGCAGAAACAGTTCACAGGAGAGAATCCTAAAGACCGCGTTGCCATTATGGTGCATTGGGAGGTAAATAAGAGCGTAAGATAGCGGACATTTAAGTAATTCTTAAAGCGTCTGTGCAGGCATTTACTCAGAGCACGTTCATTGATTTTAATGTGAGGGAAAGTTGCTGTCTCATGCAATACCCGTATTATTCAGATTGAAATCTGAGCGCTGCCTCTGTTTCATCCCACAGGGTATTCCCCCAAAAGAGCCTCTGCTTCCTCCCTACCTCTGAGAAATCATTATTCATGGGTACAGGAATACAAACCTTCCTAATCTAACCTTTATCTGCATGTAAAGATCAAGTTATTTCTGTTTCTTAAGGGGAAAGACCCGCTTTTCTGCAACACCTCAAGGAAAAAAAAAGAAGAAATAAATTTAAGAAGCCAAGGGCCATGCTGCATGGCTGAAGCATGCAGGAATAATTAAAAAAAAAAAAAAAAATCCTCCTGCAGAGGTCAAGCTTCTTTGACTGATCTGTGCAAGTCACTTGACCTGACTTAACTGAGCTCTAAAACTGGGTTAAAAGAAAGATGTCCCTCTAAAATGTAATGCTGCACCTCATCTAAACATTCCTCGAGGGAATGGGATATACAAAAATAGGGTCTGGTCTAATTGCAGATAGGAAGATTGTCTCAAAATGTGCAGGGCTGGTTCCTGCTGCAGCCAGGAATAGTAGCTGCTTTTTCAAAGGTCTGTCCCAGAATCAGCGATTCAGCTGGAGCCCGAGGTTTCTCCTGCCCACGAAGGACAAGCTCTGCCTTGCTGAGCTCCTTTAGTTTCGCTTCCCCGTCTCTGACTTTGCGCCGGTTTTATAGTGCCAAGAATTACAGCACCTCTAAAACGAGCATCCGCAGGGAACTGCCGCCACAGAGGCTCCGCAGCTCCCAGCAGCCACATCAACCATCTCAAGCCCACGGCAGGCAACTAAATGGCTCAAAATCCTTATGTTGACTTTAAAAAGAAAAAAGGAATCTCACTTTCCCCATGCCTCAGCCCATGGTTTATGCTTCTGCACAGGCAGGACAGGCTGTGCTCTCGGGCTCCCTCCCAGCTAACAGCAAAGAAGGACGGCTGAGATTTTGAGTCCATACCCAGCTTTGTGCCTCGATAATGAGAAGACAAGAATGTGGCTTCTTGGAGCCAGAGGCTAACGGATAATGCCAAAGCATAAAACGCAAGCATTACCAAAGCACTGCTAATTTCATTTGCTCGTCAGTTTATTTAATTAACTGAGTCTTGAGGGAGAAAAGGAAGTATTTGTAAACTGCCCGTATAATATGTCTTAGAGTTTGTAATTTTGCCATCTGTTTAATTTTACTTCTCTTGTCCCAGCTAGTGGCTAGGAAGGAGCTCCGAGCCCAGAAGGAGGAGATGATGAAGCATGATGAACCCCAAGGTGGGTAAAAAAAATATATACCCAGAGTGTGTGTGTGTATATATATATATATATATGTATATAACGGGAGTGCTGCAATCAGTAGAACCATGTTTCCTCTCTGCAACTCTCCCCCAGCCACACCGGTGCAAATCAGGAATAAGCCCCCAAGAGCCAAGGGGGCTGCACTGCCACGAGCGTGGGTCCGACTCAGCCGGGTCCAAACACCGCGATGCCCCAGGGACACCCAAGATCGGCACGCAGAAAAACGCAGGATCAGGTCCAAAGGTGAGAAATAAAAGGCCAGTGGCCAGATTTGGAGCTCCGCACCCCTTCCCCACATCAGTGGGACAGCATGCTCCTCCACAGCAACGGTAGCAGAATACAACCCCGATGCTTTTCACGTCCATGAAGCTGCTCCCGTTGGGATGGGGACGTTTCTGCTGGGAACAGTGCCTTGGCCACGCAGACAGGCAGGCCAGGAGGAGCTGCTCAGGGTGAAGGGATGCAAAACAAACCCAGCTCTCCAGAGAGCTCAGGCTTAAGGCAGCAGTGCTCTTCAGCCCTAAAAAAATTGCTGAAACAGCCAGCTATGCCACGGGAAGGGGAGAGCATCACAATAGCTGCCAGTCAAGCTCCGTTTAACTTCGCCACTAATACAACTATTTTGGGTCTTCCAGAAGCTGCAACTCTTCCAAGTCCTTTTCCATCAGTCTCCCCTCTACAGCAGCAAAGTCTCCCTGAGCTGTAGCCAGATTTCTCCTGCCATGCTGCTCCCCAGGAGCAACGAGGAGATCCTCCTGCCGCAGGTCAGTGTCTCCTTTGCTCATGGCAGAGAACGACCAGCTCGTGACACTGATGGGAGCAGGGCAGCCTCACCTGCACAGACAGCGCCAGGTCTGCCAGGGCACAACCTCTCCTTGCACCTGACAAAATTAATCTCCAGCACCAACGGGAGATTAATCACCTCTATTATCTCTCGCTTCTCCGGCATACCTCGAGCACAGCAAGCGGGTGGCCGGGTGCGGATGGGGGAGCAGGCGAGCGCAGCTCAGCCCTGGGGGGGCAGGGGGCAGCCCCCCATCATCGAGAGCCCTTTGCAGGGGGAGCGGCTGCCTGGAGAGCTAAAGACCCCAGAGGAGAGGGGAAAGCTGTGGTCCTGCCAGAAGAAATGAAGGCAACCCCAGATGCAAGGGAGCCTCCTTCTTAAAGCCTTTCAAGCTGGGCAGCCTGGGGGGGCTTGTCGCAATGGGGGCTGTGGGGTGAGAGCCAGCACGTGCAGACCAGGGCATTCTGGCTCACCTGGATACCTGCAAAGGCGGCAGCATTGCCTCATCCACAGCTCCCCAAAAACCTGCACCGGTGGAAGAGGGGAGCAACAGCACCCGTCCCCCCACAGCCGCGGCGCGGGCCAGCACCACACCTTAATCGCGTTTATGGCCACCCTGCCCAGCAGGTTCCCAAGCCCTGTGCTACAAACCCGCCCCAGCGGGTGCGAGAATGAACCTCTCCCGGTCCCCGAGGCGCATGCGATCACCCTCCCCGGCTGCCTCGCTGTCCCCATCTACTCTTTGGTCTTCTTGGCCCATTTGCATCAAATTTGCCCAAGAATGGAGATCCAGTGATGGGCAGCAATGAGGAGGGGGGCACCTTGTTTTTGCCCCTCGGAGGAGGCTGCCACACGAGCTTGGTGGTGCAAGCACACACCAGCGAGCCTGGGAGAGCCACGGGCTTGCGGGAACCAGCTCCCCCAAGTTCCCCTGCTCAGCAAACGACAGGTTTGTTCCCTCTCTTTGTTTCCCCGCGCCAGTAAACACAACAATAAAGAGCAAGCTGCAGGAGGCAGATGATTGCGCGGTGAAAGGTGGAAAACATCTAAAAATGATTTAAAGCAGGGAGGAGAATAGGAAGAGAGGGCTGCAGATTATGTTTTCTGGGGAGGAGGAGCTGTTTGGCTGGTGAAAGACAGCAGAGGCAAGGAAGGTTTTCCTGACCACCCCGCAGCTCCTTGCTCTGGGCGATGCTCGGGTCCTCTGTGCGGGTCCCTCTCTGTGAGGTCCCCAGACCCAGCCAGCTCCAGCCCCGGGACGGGCTGGGCGCCAGGCCAGGACTGCAGGGGCCAGACCACTGTCTTCTAAAGCTCACAAGTAACGGGGAGACAGGGCATGGACACATTAAAGCTGAAGAGAGATTATCTAGCTACCATTTCAACACGCCGGTAAATCAAAGTCGATGGAAGCCATATGCTCTGCTGGGAAACATCCATCTCGTTGCCAGGGAAACATCCTTCCCTTTAAAATGGCAGGCAAAGGCTTGCAAAAACCTGCTTTTAACTGCCTTTTCTCAGGCACGATCCAAGTCCCCCGGCAGCTCCCCCAGCTCCGCGGCACTGCTGCCTGGGATTAATTCAGGAGCTGCAGAAGGGGATGGTGCCTCTCCCACCGGGTCCAAGGAAATCAGACCCAGGCTGACAGCACTGTGACCCTGCTTCCAATTTCCAGATCACTCTCAAGCCAGTTTCCATGGTTTATTCCCTGGGAAAAAACAGGGGATCACCTGCCGAGGTCACACCAAGTCGCTCCGCTCAGGGATGCTGCGGCTGCATAGTACGGGCAGGGCTTGGCTGGGCACAGATGTGCCCAGCTGTGGGGCAGGAGACTTCCAGAGCAAGAGAATAACCAACAGCAGGACCATGGTGTGGGGTACTGCTGCTCAAATTCAGCCTCTTGCACAGCAGAAGGTACCGCCCGATATCTCACAAGTAGCAAGCAAAAATCTGACCACAGAAACTACAGCAACCTGCAGCCAGGGCTTCAGCTCACAGAAACAACGATAAACCACCACCCAGCTCAGCAGCCGGCCCCAGAAGGTCTCCTCCTCTGCATCTGCACCTTCCTGCTGCTCCCGCTAAGCCAAGTCCACGGTCATTGCTCAGAAACATGGCTGTGTCGGCTTGGGGGGTCTCTGCGGCTGATAGAGAAGGCAATGGGGGTGTGAAGGGGCACCCCCGGGGCACAATCTGTGACCCTGCATTGTGGAAGTCACAGCAGCAAACGCTCTCCAGCCTATTCATGCTAATGAAGTTGCATGTGATTGTTTCAGATAGAAGATCTGGACCACGTGGGTACCGGCAGAGAAAACTGGACATTCTCTTGCAGAGATGTTACTTCTCTGTGTTTACTTCAACCTCAGCCTCTCATGAGGGTCCCCCCCTTTTTTTTTTTGTTTGAACGCTTCTCATTTATTGTAAATCCCACAAGCAGATGAAGCCAACTTTTAAAGTAAAGCAATGGGGTATTTTCCATTCTGATAAGTAGCTGTGTTCTAACAAATTTTATAACGGAGATGAGAGATAATATTTAATAATTCGAGCCTAGGAAAGCCTGATGAGACAAGGATACAGGATTCCTGGTCTGTATGGAAAACGGTTATTACTTCTGGAGGGGGAGAGGCTAGGGTCACAGCACGGGCAGCAAGTACGCTGGATTATGCCACAGGCATCCCGTGTTGCTGAATTCCTCCATACCTCAGCTCCCAAACTGGAAAACGGGGGTAACGATTCCCCTCAGCACACAGGGGCACAGCTGAGGTTAAGCCCACTTATAGGTCAAGACATGCCCATAGCCCTCAACAACCAATAAATCCTTCTAGAGCAGAATAAAACCTGGCGCAAAAATACGGCAAAGCACAGCAGTAGCCGAGGCTCACATGGACCAGAGCCAACAACCGCATCTTAAGTGACAGCACAAAGCCACGCGGGAGCACGCAAGGGCAACGTCCTCCAGCACACGACACCGGGGCATGCCCAGCGCCGCAGCCGAGGTGTCGGTCCTCCCCTATATGACATCTCAAGGCAGTTGCTACAGTCCTAAATCCCTTTCCCAGCCACTAACTTGGCTCTTAACCCAGGTGGCAGCAGCCGGTGTGGAGCCCGTGAGCAGATGCTGCAGCACGACTTCTCCGTCAGGGCGTCCTGCTCCTGCCAGCGCCGGGAAGGAGTCACCTTCACTGGGCGGCATCGTAGCAAGATCTCGCCGGCAGCTCCTCAGCCGGCTCCAAGATATGCTCAGGCTGTCTGGCAATTATGTCACCAGGCGCTGCAAATATCAAATGGCCCTTTTATGATCCTGCGTGCTCCTTCCTACCTCCTCCTTGGCTCAGAGCCTCGTGAGTGGTCTGCGCTGTGCGTTGAGGACACCGGCAGTGATAAAAAGCAATGAATGGATAACAGCCAGGTAGTATTTTGAGTTACAGCATCACCAGCCTGCTGCTGCACCAAAGCAGGGGCTGCTCTCGGTCCTGGTTGTGTAACCCAGCCTCGCAGGACGTTCCCCGTAATTACAGGGCCTTTCCCTGCAGTCCCACAGGGGCCATATGCCGGATTCAAGAAAGGATGCTCAGAGCTTAGCTGCCTCTCTTAGCACCTTTCTTCAGTCTTCCCTAGAAACAGCAAAGAGCAAGGAGAAGCAGGAGGGATGGGGAAAAAAAAAAAAAAAGGTTTCATTAATCTTCCTTTAATTTCTGCTGTGCTTTTAGCAAGTGAAAAATAGGACCCATCAGATCTGTGCTACCTCCCCGGGCTGCTGCAGCCGGCAGGGAATGCCGCCGCAGGGTCGGGCTTGGCTCTTCCCGACTCGTGTCCCACCGGGATGTGCCTGCAGGGTAGACGGGCCTCCCCAGCCACGGGTGGGGGCTGGCAACTTATTAGCTTAATGAATTTCTTTGGGGTTTTT
This sequence comes from Phaethon lepturus, assembly GCF_000687285.1. NCBI lineage: Eukaryota > Metazoa > Chordata > Aves > Phaethontiformes > Phaethontidae > Phaethon > Phaethon lepturus. The sequence continues at coordinate 10,177 of NW_010554771.1, read as the reverse complement.
AATAGCTATCTGCTCCCATGTGGAGAGCGGCCAAAAGAGCAAGGCTGGGTAGGACTGGAACTCGCTTCGGAGGTTCAGCCCGTTTCTCAGCAGGGAACGGGGGCTTGGGCAGGTGCTCTACGCCGAGCAGACACCCACGGCAGTCTGCTTTGCTCTGCAGAGCATTTGCAGAGAGGAGAGGCAAAAATGGCAAATTTGGTGGAGGTGGTTCCCAGGTGCCCAAGTTCTCGCATAGGGATGGGCCAAGCCCCGGCAACGTCAAGCCCTGTCTACCGGGAGGTCTCCCAGATTTGGCTATTCCAAAGCACAGGGTGAAGACCTGAGGTTGGGATGCATCTCACCTACTCGTAGGTGTCTACAGCCCCATCTCCTGGTAGAAACAGTGGGACAGAGACATCTTTAGAGTCCCATTCACTTCTCTTATTTCATTACCTTTCCGTACAGTCACAGCCTCAAACCACTCCCCCCATACTAAGGCGGGTTAATCCATCACCAGCTTAAAACCAAGTTCAGATCTACCTTGTGTTATTTATCCTGGGCTCAGATGTGAAATCTACTGATTCACAGACTAAGCCTCGGCAGCTCGCTCTGTGCCATTTAGCACGGCTCAAGATGCTCCCACCACCCACAAACATGCATCAGGGGGAGTGCAGGCTCAGGGCCTGGAGGGGCAGCTCAGAGAAGGTTTCAAATTATATCCGATTTCTGTTGCAGAAAAGAACAGCAGCAGCAGCAAAAGGTCAATGCAGAAATTCTTCCTACCCCTCATTAGCTGGTATGGTAAGAGAGAAGCTGCTAAATAACAATAGCATTAAAAACATCTAGATGTTAAAGGGAAAAAATGTGGAAAAGAAAAATTCAGTCCAAAGTTCTGTGACTGCATGTCATGCCCGACAAATTACATACTCAGAACTCAGAAAATTCTCCTTTTCTCTAGGTCTCTTTCTTTCCTTACAGGAATAGCCATAACTAAGAAAAAGACAAGCAGTGGTGTGCATCCAGAAGCCACAAGGACCAAACCACGAGGTCATGTTAACGAAGTTTCTTTAGTGCTGATACAGATTAAATGCATCAGTCCCTCAGGCTATGGAGACAGAGCCTTCATGAAGTGCCAGCAATTTAGTTCAAGACATAATGACATGAGGACTTGTCTCTCTGGCTCAGGGTGATGCTTAACTGGGTGTGAAGTCGCATTTTGGATGAACATTGCCATTAGCACGCTGGCTTCTCTGCAGCTCCCCAGAGAGCTGTTATGTGAGGGGCTCTCCTTGCACCCCCAAAACACCCAAACTCACATGCAGTGAGGCAGCTTTCTGCAAGGCTACTGAGCGAGCATGGGATGTGTCTGAAAAAGGCCATCCCAGGAGAAACGACACAGTGAAATTCCTCCAAACCTGGCAGCTCCTGCACTGGCAACATCTCGGAGGAGTCTGTCTGCCCATGGCCCCGCCAGTCCCTGCTCTGATACCAACAGGGAATTACAGCCACTCGGAAATATCTCATCTCTCCTAATAAGAAAAATCCCACTGACCAAAAACCCAACAGCATCAGCAAATCAACCTCGGGGAGAAAAGGAGGCACAAATTACACTTCCCCCTTGGTCATGAGCCACTGTAGAGCAAGACTTGCTCCTGGACGTGGACGCACAGCACGCCGTGTCCCTACAAGCTGTCCTAGCAGCTCCGCAACCCCGAGATGGACAAATGCAAGTCCCATGCAAACTCCTACCCATGCTCCAAACAGCCATGCTCCTTCAGCCAGGAGAGATGGGATCAGCAGCACGAATCTTCCAAACGCTGGAGCCAGTTTGAGGGTTGGTTTTGCTGCTCATTCAAGCCTGGAGGCTTTATATAGAGTCAGGGCAGGATCCAAAAGCGGAAGAGAGACACCCACTCCCAGGGAGTGAAACACACACACTGAAATAAATAGCTCCCTGCCTAAGGAGATGACTCAGGAATCTCACTAGTCCTTAAAGCACAAATCATTGCTAATAAACCCCAGGAAACTTGGAGGAAGGCCCAGCGAGAGGTTAACTGGACAAGACATGGCATTTCCAGCCTTGCCAGACACATAGAGAGAGGATGGATGAATAACCACAGAATTAAACCGATGTTCAACATTGAAGCAATGGCCACACCAGCCTAAGCCCTTCGTGCAGTCTACCTGCTTCCAGAGCAATGAGTACTCCTTGCTGTTGGGGAGAGGTTTTGTTTTTCACCGCCCCTCCTGGCAGCACTCAGGCTTAACCACCATATGGCTTGAAGTGGCAGGAGGCAACACAGCCTCACTCCCTGTTTGTCCAGCTATGAAATACAGATATTTATATTTAACTCCTTTGCTCTCCTCTTGAGTGAAAGATGGAGTGCTCTTACATCCCGTGTTATGTTCTTCAGATCAGGTAACGAACCTCCGAGCAAGCATAAACTCAATTAATGGCCACTTTGAGACTTTGAGTTGTGCAAAAACCCATAAACATGCAGGAAAAAAAAGTCTCCCAGTGCTGTCATTTTGCTGCCATATATAACACTGGAACAGTGAGAAAGCCGACAAGACCAATTCACAGCCCTGTACACGCTGCACTTGTAACGAACAGCAAGATCACAGCAAACTGCCCCAGTATGGATGATCCATGTCCTGGGAAAGATGCGCCTTCATCCTCCCAGCCCAAAGTTAACTCTCCTGAGGTCCTCAGACCATGGGATTTCCCACTAAGATAATCTGGCCCGTGTCTCTGACAGTCTGCTCTAGTCAAAGCCAACCCTACTTTCTTTTGCAAACCCCAGGAACACAAATAGAAACCACCCCACCAATTCAAAAGCAAGTAAGAAGCTGGGCAAATACTGTTAAAAAGAAAACTGGAGCAAAGATAACATTTACCAGCAGTCCCCTGACAACTACTTTATGCCTTTCATCTGTCTTGCCTGTTCAACACTGTAAGTCCTTAGAGCAGGGATTGGCTCTTTGCGGTTTGATACACAGAACAGAAGCTTGTAGACTTCTACTTCCATTAGGGGTGCTTGTACACTGCTGTAATATTTGAGCATTGTTTTCCCCTTGGTATTCATTTTAACCATTATTTGACTGAAGTTTTTCTTTTGCACCGCGTATTAGTTTTTCCCCCACCATATCTAACCAAAGCTGTAGCAAACACACACAGCAGGTACCCAGACACAAGCTACTGCATTCACACAAGAGACGGAGAAGAGGTGTACGTGAGTCACCTTTGAGTCAGGATTTCTGCTAGCATAACAGCTTTCTAGAGAGTGACTGCACACCTGTGGAAGCCGCATTAGGATCGCCGGTCCTGCGGCGCTCATCCGTTGCCACGCGCGACAGCAGCTTAGCTATCGTCCCAACCGTATTTTGCTTCCATATTGTCACCTCCCAAGCTGGCAGAGCTCTAAAGGAGAAAACAGGACTTCAGGCAGATCAGGGTTTGTTTACAAATCAGGCATTTGTGAATCCCTGGGAAAGACCCTCCAGAAGGCAAAAATCTCTGCCTCTTTCGATCTTGTCCTAAAGAGACCAAGTGCCAGCCACGATGGGCAGTCGGGATCCTCAGGTGGGGAGCGGTCCCCTCCTAACCCAAGCAGAGGCAGTCGTTCCCTCCAACCTTGCCTGTCTTCCTGTTTCTTTGCCTGCCCTCCCGGGAGAGGCATCAAAAAAGGAGGATCTCCTGAATGAAGACTGCCCACTGGGCACTCCCCTCCAAGAGCCTAAACACAACTCTAGCTGCCTAGGAACTATAATCAGTATTAATAAGGCTTGATTACCTTCTGATTTCCCGTGGGTCCTGGGTTGCAGGTCCACAAGCATTGATCAGGGTTTGCTATAAAGGTTCCTTCCTCAAAACCGCTTTTCAAACATTGCTGGGTAAATCCGGACCTCAGAACCTGGGCATCCCACTTCAAAGCGGATCAGACCCATCTCTCATCTCGGCCTTACCTGGCAGGGTGTCCACGATGTAATTCTGGCTCTGAACACCACAGTTCCTACAGTCTGTGGCAGGAGGTGGGAGATGCCACAGTTCATCCCAGTCTTCAGTTTGCAAGTTGTGCCAGGCTCTGTCTTCTCTCCTCGTTCTCTCTCGGTTCTCTCCCACCAACCTTCACCTAGGGTGTGCAAGGGAACTTAGGCTCCCTCCGTCATCAGAGAGAAATGGGCATCCCCAGAAGGCAGATCTGCCCACCTAAAATCTTCACTGAGGCTCCTATGGGATTTCTGCGAGGAACCCAGCAGGTGTTTGAGCATCACCAAACTCAGGCTAAAAGCCCACTCCACCTGCAATGTCTGGACATTGTCCATCTTGAAAGAAATCAAGTGACTGCTCAGTCACAGGGCTTGCACAGACAAGGCTGGGGCTGCACCCAGCAGTCCCAGTGACCCTGACGTGGCTTTAAATCACCTCCCTACAGCAGCAAGAGTGACAGGTGAGAAGATCTCACAGGTCTTCTGCTCCCCGTGCCTTGGAAAAGGCTGCCCTTCGACATCCAATCCGCTCAAAAAAGTCACCAGATGGACACATCTAAAAAAGCATGTTAAGAGGCTGGAGTGACATGGAAGACAGATCAGAGGGATCTGGAAGAATGCTCCAGTTTCCCTCCTTTATTGGCAGTTAGACAGTCAAGAACCCCTGAGGATGTAATAAAGCAGCTCTCGCCATCCCAGCCAGTGACTTGGGTGAGATACTCCATACCAAACAACATGATATGTAATTAATTCATAAATCCACATGGCACCCCCCCCCAAACGCCTTCAATGTAAGCATCACAGGAGACTGCATTCACAGTTTAACCAGAAAAAGGCCAGGAGAACCGCGTGGGGAGCTGAGGTCACCCACACTTCAGTGAGCTGATCAAGTAAGGTCAAGTATCACACAACTTGTTCTTACTGGAGAAAAGTGACATGAAACTCAATTTAGACCACCACAATAATCTGATTTTGAAACGTGGTTCCTATTTGACTGTCAGGGGCTAACAGCCACTGCATTATCCTGCAGCAATGTGTATCGCCATGCTGGAGACCTCCTCTCTTCCATGCGTTGGGGCCTGGGGACATTTCATGACAACAGAGACAGGCTCACATTTGCATGAGCAGCTGTAGACAAAGTTTAATCCTTTGTAGGAACCGCTGTCCATCTTTCTCAGGTCTCCTATATCTACTCCACAGGAGATTACCCCGCAGAAAAAGGGACTGCCACATCTCCCTGCCAACACAATTTAAAGAGGAGCCTCAAGAACTAAGAAACAGCTGAGCGCTTGGGCTGCCTTAAAAGGGATTACACAGGGCCAAGTGTTTGCTGCTTAAATTCCAGAAGCCAAATACCAAATTTATGTGCTTTTTATCCTGGTAAGCCGCACCGATTTCTAACTGACAGGCAAAGCCTCCACCCGGCTCCCCGTGCCCCGCCAAACGAATCGCAGTGTCTCACCCTGCTGATGTCCCCTCCCTCTACTGCAATATCAAAAAAATAAAGAAATCTGATTTTTACCAACTGCATCTCTTTAAGCAATGCCCATCTTCCCTTTAGTGGAGGATTTGGGGCTTGCTTTTTGGGTTATTCCCTCGTATGATAAATTGAGCCACAGCAAGACTCTTCTGGTTGAGGTGCGTTGCAGAGCAAAAAGGAGGTCATCTGGAGGATCGCTTGTTTTTCGTTTCCTTAATGTCAGTGCGGGGTGAGCGCGACGACTGGAACGTGACACATTAAAGCGACTGAAATCAGGTTGCTCCCACCAAGCTCTGACTAAGCAGCTGAAGAGGAGCTCGTGAGGCATCACACCATGGCGGTGTCCCCGGGGCAGACACAACCGCATGGCTGAGGGCATCGGCACCGGAGGTCAAAGCCCAGCAGCTCCATTAAACTCAGCGCATTTGGAGGAGATGTGTTGGCCCCTTCATCCCACATACTCACTAGGACATGGGGAGGAGAACTCAGGAGGTCCACGCATGTCGCTGGTGGATGGGCTGAGTTTGGTGGCATTGTACCTGCTGGCAATATCTCTGGCTGTGGGTGAGAGCTTGCCGTGAACCACCACCCCTCGGGGCTTGGGGATGGATAAATGGGACTGTCAAACTAAATTTACGCTGATTAGCAAATGCCATAAAACAAGTATAAAAAAACATAAGTGGAAAACAAAACAAAACGTAAGAGCTGCCTAAAAACCCAAGTCAGACAGCAGAAAAGCGGCTGGGGGTTCCCAAAGTCATTCAGTCTAACGCAAAATATTATCTGGGAATGGATCGATGTGAAATAGCCATGTTTTCCTCAGCCCCTGAGGAGTGGAAGGAGCCACAGGAGAGGCCACCTCTGCACTGAGAAACGCTGGACCATCAGGGAAGCAATTGCATCAACTCTCCATCCTCCCACCGTGCCAGAGGTAGCCATGCCAGGATGCGGGCAGTGCAGAGAGGAGAATTTCTGGAGAGAGAGGTGGCTTCTGGCTGGGTTAAGAGGGAAGAACAAATGCGATGGCACAAGGAAATTTTAATAGAATTAGACAAGGAGGAAATGTTCCTTATTATAATTTAAGTCCGTGCACTTGCTTAATTAACTGAATGTATGGTGCACAGTATGCGGATAAAAAATGCACCCAAACTATTTTTAACACAGTTAAAAAGACGCATTAAGGTTGTAAATTCAAAGTAGGAGAAGCAAGAATTATGTTGGTCCCGGGCACACAGCTTTAAAAGTGTCTGAATAGAGGCTGTTTTCTTGCTACTGCCCCAAATCCAGCTCCCCACCTCTTCAGCTCAGGGACCAAACATGAGCGGCTCACCCAGAGGACCAGCAAATGTGTCTCCAGACGCATGGGGCTACGGGGGTGCCCAGTGCAAGTACCTTGCTTCGGCTGGCACAGAACACAGCGATCCCTCCTGAAATACGATGGCAAGTAGGGACAAAAATCACTTTCAAATATCACAGCTCTTCAAACTCAGCACCACTGAGCACAAGACACGTTACAATAACCAAGGTAAAAGGACTAGAAGAACAAAAAAAAAAATTTAAATTATTGAAAGAGATAAAATGGAAGCATTTTGGAAGCAAAATGCCTCCCTGTGCAGAAAACTACCTCAAGATCAAAGTGCTGCTGCATCCCGCAAAAATCCTGGCCTGCTATTTAGGCACAGCTCAACTTTTCAAGTTTCAGCTCAACCTTGAACAGAATGAGGCCACATGCTGCATTGCTAACACTCTGTCAAAAAAAAAAGGG
>NW_010554771.1:0-2953 GCF_000687285.1 Phaethon lepturus | reverse complement strand
AGAAAAGAAAGATGCCGAGAGAAATACTGGGAGAAGATGAGATAGGAGAGGCTCAGAACTCCGGGAGCTGGAGTCCACCTCCAGCCAAGCTCAAAAAAGGGACCCATTCAGGCTCAGCTGTCCATGGGGCGGTACAAAATATATATACATTATATATACTCTGTATACACACACAGCTACCATGAGCAGGTCACCCAGTGGGGTCAGTGTAGGAAGAGTTATTAAAGATGAATCACAACACAGAAATATAAAACAGTGTTTTTGCTCGCAGAGGTAATAGCGCTTTTACAGAGGCAACATCTGAGATGAGACCATGTTAATGAGTTTCGGGCTGGGGGGGTGGGAGTTGGTCTGAATTTCCCTGGTTTCTTATGCATGAAATGGTGCAAACGTGAATGAGTGATGACTGGAAGAGAGGTGGGGAAAGAAATCCGATGGATTGGATCTAGGAGGCAAAATTGGAAATAAAGGCAACTTGCACAGGCATCTCAAGGCAGTGCATCAATCGTCCAGTGCAGTACCAGCCTGGGAGATGGGCCTCTGCAGACAGGCATTTATCAGAGGTACCTCTCATATTTATTAAAACATGTCCATGCTGGAAGAGTCTCTGCAGTTTGTGTCTTGGCATTTGTGCGCAGGGAGGCTGCCTGAGCAGCACTGCAGCCCCGGAGCAGCTCCACACCTAGAAATACAGTGGGGTCTATAAGCATCTCTACAAGCTAAAAACCCAACCTCGCTGGGTCACAAACTCATTCACACTGGAAATAGTTCCTAAATCTTCAGGCAAGAAAGTCCCTGTGAGTAGCAGGAGCAGAAAAATCGGGGTGCTGGCGGATGGGGTCAGTGGTGGAAGGGCTGAGCCCAAGGCAGCGGCAGGATGGGTTCCCCCATTCAGGTTCTCCCTCAGGACTCCCACTCCTGCAGTATTAAGCCTAAAGGTGTTTTTGTGCTTAAGGCTTTGGCACAAAATGGGGTTTAGGGCAGGAGGAGACAGTGTGACTCCAAAAGCATGGGCAGGGCACTGCACCAGCCATCAGGATGTCAGGGGTGGCTCCAGCTCTCCCATACAAACTTTATGACCTTGAGCCAGTCTCTTCGTCCTCCCATACCTTTGAATAAGCAGCCACTAAGCTTTTTATCTGTGCTGTCTGCCTGGATCACAGACTTCTAGGTACAGAAACCCAGGAAACCCCCTCCCCGCCCCATTCAAACACATACAGATCTGGCATGGGCCATACCAGGCTCACTCGGGCAGCAAAGGGTGGTAACTGGTGCATGGGCTTACCCCAGTGACTTCTATTGTGTTTACCATATCCTTCAGCTCCTTAAATAATATATTAGCAAACTGACAAGGCTGAACCTATCATACGTATAGCTCAGAAGACTGAGTCCATACAACTTCCTGACACACTGTAAAAAATTAATTATATCACTGGTGCTTCACAGACATTGGTGCAGTTACCACCTCAGCCCTGAATTCAGCCTCCATTTCCCGACCGGTGCGTGAATGGGGGTCAGAGGTTTAGCAGTGGGTACATCTCCCAGCTGCGCGGGCATCTGCCCCAAGGTGAGCCAGGGAGGCCGCCCAGCTCCCAACACATCCCAGGCCAGCGGTTTCTAACGGGAGGACACGGCTCCACGTGGCATCGCGGCAGGTACAAGTGGAGTCACGAGCCCAGGAGAAATGCAGCTGCTTGGGCTGGGGGGGAGGCAGCTGCACAGTGAAAGCCGAAGGGCACCCCAGCCTGGCACCCAGTGCCTGGCACCAGGGATGTCCATGGGAAGGTGAGCTCTGGCAGGAGGTCACTTTGGGATGTCCCCACTCCTGCCCTGTGAGGATTAATGGTTGCCCAAGCAAATGCCACCACAGAGAGCAAAACGGGTCAGAAGTTAAGGCAGAGCAGCTGAAGAATCATAGAATCAAGAAGCCAAAGATGCTTATAAAGCCCTCGCAGCCAGGGCTACCCCTGCCGCTTGCCATTTGACTTTCAGCCCTTTCCACCTCTGTCACTGTCACCCCCATGTCCCCAAGCTGGGGTCTCACCTATGTTTAACAGCACATAGTGTATGTTGCACACATCCTCCCGTCCTTGGTGCACACACAGATAAGCGCCCAGCTCGCAACGTGAACGCTCGACCCCTCCACGCAATTCTGGAGGATTTTGCGACACAAACCACCTACAACTCCAGAGGATGGCCTTGAGCACAGAGGATGCTCAGGAGTCCCAGCGCTGGACTTCACACTCCTCATCATAGCCGTAACCAAGCTCCACAGATGCTCCCTCTTCTCTTCTCCCATTTCCCTGGGGGGGATAAGCTCCCTGCAAGGACCCCAACCTGCTGCAGTGCGCAGCAAAGCTCCCCCTTCCACCCAACCAGCGTTTCAGTCACTCTCAACCGAACTCACCAACACCTCCCTGGAAGACCTCAATGTACAAAATGGCTGAGGACCAGAAAGCGGATCCCAACACCTTATCCGAGAATAGCGTAACAGCAAAGGGATGGGGGAAAAAAAACCACGAAAGGCCCAAAAAAACCCTCTTGCTGGGGCTGACAGAGGCCCTAGCCATGACGAAAAACAAGTAAACAAAAAAGCAAACATTGGCACCAAGGGAACCAGCACCCAAGCCTGAGCCGAGGCCAGCAGAAGAGCCTGGTGGGACTGTGGAAAGTCCCAGAGGGAAGGGAGTTGCAGTAACACAGCAATTTATCTTGACCCTCCCTTTGCAATCCTCCAAACAACGGGAAGTCATCTGCTCTCCCTATGCAGCAATGCCTTCAGATACGGGCATCCTTCTGCCAAACGGCGGGTCAGATGTGGCTTAAAAAAAAACCGGGGTGGCAGAGGGGAAATGTGCACGCTGGGACTGCTCCTTTGTTTACTGCTCCACCGCTGTGCAGTCGGGAAGCCCCAGACACTGATTAGCATTTCTTTCTAGACACATCTCCAATT
>NW_010554770.1:0-438 GCF_000687285.1 Phaethon lepturus | reverse complement strand
GTGCCCCCCGGTACCTGGAGGCTGGTGACGGTGAGGCGCCGGGCGTCATCGGAGTGCGAGGCCACGGGCACCACGAAGGGGCTGTCGGGGATGTGCTCCTCGTTGAACTTGATGGAGACCTCGTAGTCACCTGGGGACACACGGGTGGCCTCGCACGGGGACACCCCGCATGGGGACACCCCACACGGGGACACCCTCACTTGGAGACACCCTCACTTGGGGGACACGCTCACACTGGGACACCCCATACGGGGGCACCCTCACTTGGGGACACCCTCACTTGGGGACACCCTGCACGGGGACACCCTCACTTGGGGACACCCTCACACTGGGACACCCCATATGGGGGCACCCTCACTTGGGGACACTCTCACTTGGGGACACCCTGCATGGGGATACTCTCACACGGGGACACCCCACACGGGGACACCCTCACTT
>NW_010554769.1:760-1081 GCF_000687285.1 Phaethon lepturus | reverse complement strand
GGGGTCTGCCGGAAAGGGGCATCGCCGAGCCAAGTGCCGGGTAACCCCACTCAGCACCTCCTCCATCCCCTCCCTGGCTGCTTGCCCTTTTCCCGGACTAAAGATCAAGCCGCTGAAGCTGCCTGCACCGCTGCCTGCGGCAGCCCCGTGGTGCCTCCTCCCCGTGGCTGTGCTGTAGGGACCCCACGAGCATCTCGGGGTGCTCGCTGAAGGGTGACGCAGATGCATGAAGCCAGTGGTGCACCCCAGTCCAGGGATGGCCTTTCATTAGCGATAGGACGAGAGGAAATGGCCTCAAGTTGCGCCAGGGGAGGCTTAGGC
>NW_010554769.1:0-644 GCF_000687285.1 Phaethon lepturus | reverse complement strand
GGGATATGCTTTAGTGGGCACGGTGGTGTTGGGTTGATGGCTGGACTTGATGATCTTAAAGGTCTTTTCCAACCTTAATGATTCTGTGATTCTGTGATTTCTTATTTTACTCGTCCAGCTCAGCTGTCAGCAGATGTTTGTTGTGAATAGCCACCAAGGCTGCCTGATCTTCAAGGCTGGGGACATAATTAATGATTTCTCTGCACAGCTCTGGGTGTAGCTCGATGACTTTGGGAGTGAAAGAGGTTGTCCCAGCCATTCTGAGCAGGAGTGGCCACAGAAGCTTTGGGGGGTCAGGGCAGAAGCAGGGCTGCCAGTGGGATGTCTGACCATGTCGTGTCTCCTGCCCTCAGGTTTGCAAAGCTTTTGCTGCGTCTCCCAGCCCTCCGGTCCATCGGCCTGAAATGCCTGGAGCACCTCTTCTTCTTCAAGCTAATAGGCGACACGCCGATCGACACCTTCTTGATGGAAATGCTGGAAGCGCCCCATCAAATGACTTAGAGAACTGCTGCTGGGTCAGTCCCTCGCCCGGCCGGGGTCTCGCGGGGCCCCTTCCTCTGCTTTCCTCCACCACCGCCCCAGCCCGTCCCTCCCTCCTCTCCCCAGCGCTGGAGGCACCGTCTGATCCGGGGTGACCCCCTGCC
>NW_010554768.1:894-1150 GCF_000687285.1 Phaethon lepturus | reverse complement strand
GGCAGCCCTGCACGTCACCGTCGTGCCCACAGACCGTTCCCCACAAACCCGAGGTTTCGCGTCACTCATTCGGCCTCGCACGAGGTTGAGGAACTTACCCAGCCCGGGGTCCGCCGGAGGTGGTCACAGCAACGGTCTTCGCGAGTCGTTTGCCTAAACAGCCTGCAGGCAATCTCTTCAAATGGCTTTGCCTTCCCTGCCCGTGGATACTCCAGTGCTCACCACCGACGGCCGCACGGATTCTTGGTGGGTGCCG
>NW_010554768.1:595-824 GCF_000687285.1 Phaethon lepturus | reverse complement strand
TTTGAAGAGCGATCAATAAAACTGAAATTTGTGAATGATCTTTTACTGTTTTTAGCTTTGGTAAACTTTTGCTTTCAGTAGCTTTCTCAGTCACCTGCATGTATCTCTCAGCTGATGGTGCCTTGTAGAGGTATGGGGTCAGGCGGAAAGCAGAAATTAAAGAAAAACCTGAAGAAAATAGAAAAAAAATATTTTAAATATCTCCCAAGATGTTCAAAGGAATTATATA
>NW_010554768.1:0-376 GCF_000687285.1 Phaethon lepturus | reverse complement strand
CCTAATTCAAACACTTATTTAGATTTTTTTTTTTTAAAGTAAAGAATCCTTTTTGCTTGAAATAAATTGCTTTTTTTAAATGACTGTTTTTGGTGACGCAAGGAAACTCCCCCAGCCGGGGAAGGGGGTTGATTTTTCCAAACAGGAGCAGTCATGGGCACTCAGTGCTTTTGACTTTCCCTGTGCCGACGCGGACGGCCCCCCCCGCCACCCCTGCAGCCCTCACGGGACAACTTGGGCACCTCGCCAGCGCTGACAGAAGCGTGCAAGGCCGGCGCAGGATGGTGCGGGCGCAGAGCGGTGCAGAGCGGTGCGGTATGGAGCGGTGCGGTCGCGTAGTGGTGCGGAGCGGTGCGGAGCGGTGTGGTGCGGAGAG
>NW_010554767.1:2348-9929 GCF_000687285.1 Phaethon lepturus | reverse complement strand
CTGGCGCCGGAGGCAGTGCACAACGCTGTGGTCTAACGGCACCGTCTTGTCCTGCCTGTGCGATCTGCTAGAGGAAAAGGATGAAACACTTGTCTGAGAAGAATGTCCTCTTTTGCGTTAAGGGGAGTATTACATCTGTGCTCTTCATTAGCATTTTTGGAAAGATGCCACTGGACTGGGAAATAGTTGTTTTGCAGAGTAGGTAGGTACACACGTAGTGCTACTGTCAACAAAACATAACCCTCCTAGGTGGATGCATTGATTATATGAAAAATGTTTTTACCACTCCCTCGAGCCTATTTATAATCTAAAGTGTTTCAAACCTGCCAACAGTATTTTAATTATCAAAGATATTCTAGTGTATTCAAACAATGCATAATGCTAATGGTAATTATCTCACATTTATATAATGTCTAACAACCAAATGCATCCCAAAGACCTTCATGAACTTTCAGGTGTCATGTGCAGCGTATAGAGAGTCCTTTACTTGTGCAGCGAAACGCGGCACGCACTTACCTGCAATTAGTCCAAGTTTGGGAAGCACAGTGAAAAAGAGCGAGCTATCCTTTCGTTAACAAGATGCAGAGAGGGACTGGTAACAAGGGCCGGACAGTTTGTGCATTCCCAGACTCCTCTCACAAAGGTGCTGGATGCTCTGGGCAGTGACAGCCATCCCAGTGGTCCCTGACGCGTCCCTGCCCGGGTCCCTGCCGGCAGCGGACGCTGCGTGCACGGCTCCTTCATCTGGGCATGGCCCAGCTGCACTGGGAAGTACGGCTCAGAGGCTGATCTCGTCTCGGCTCCTCAAGTTGGCATGTGGAGACCACAGCAGAGACGTGCGGATGGTGCAGGGGAGCTGGCTGCGCAGGCAGCAGCGCTTCCAGCACTGTACCAAATCCTGACCTTCAGTTTCAAACCGGAGCCCCACCACGATCTCCGTGTGACTTCATCCCCTGCCGTATTGCCCAACGCCGTGTGGCAAGGCACCTCATCCGCTGGCTCGCTCCAGGGTCTCTCCGGTGCATTCTTCGCCTGCGGATTTCCCTTGCAGAGGCAGCTCTCTTCCTCTTCCTCATATTTCTTGGGATGCTTTTCGGGGCAGGTTCCTGGGGTGGTCCCCTGCCTCATTGCCCTTGGAGGAAGGGCATCCGGGGACGGATGTGGCTGAGCTGGCGCTGCCGGCACTTGGCGGTGTCTCTGTCCGTGCCTGTCCTGAGCCGCCCCTCTGGACGCCGTGCTCCCGCAGCGTGACGCTGCCTGGCCCCGGCCGAGGCTGCTGTGCCAGGCTTCCCCTTTGGCTGGCTCCTCTTTTCCAAACGTATTCCCCCCAAAAAATGTGGAGCTGCGCTCTGTAGTAAAAGTGCTGCTGGTGAAACGCGGGTCGGCTGCTCCGTATTTCAATACAGTGGGGTCTGATGATACACCTGATCTCTGGGTGTATAAACAACACACAAACTGTACCAGCGTCACCAAGAACATTTTCCAGGTCATACCATGTCTTGGATCATTTCACTCCCTTTCATCACCCCCTTTAGACCAAAACTGCTTAAAGCTTAACTTCGATGCCAAATTGTGAATAACATTAGTTTAACCTGAAATTTAAAGACAGCATTTCCGTGCTCCAGAGTCAGGGTCTCCCCGGCCTTTTGCTACCAAGCAGCTAGCAACCAGAATTTTAATTTTATAAGCCATGGTTGACTAAACCCAGCACTTGGTCTATTAGATATTATTTGATTTAGAATAGTAAAAAAAAAAATATATATTTAAAGATACACTGCACTCTTTTATGCCTTTGTATTGTTTCACAGCTCTGTACACATGCTTAGACTTTATAGTCAGAGGACAGGTTCAGGGTTTTTTTTCCCATGTGAAATAAACTGATCCTTGCACTTGACAAAAGCCAACATTGTCTACTCCTGATTTAAGTTCCATGACTTTGTCTAAACAGGTAAATATAAAGCTGTTGTTGCCTAAATTGCTGAACTAAAATTTAGAAGGAGGTTTCCAGCATTAATTGCTAACATCAAAAGTCTGTTCAGGGTAAGCAGTTTGTTACAGAGAGTGACCTAGGTTTAAAAAGTATTTGCATGTGTTGATCTTCCAGTTTGAGAGACCTGTCTTAAAGCAGCCCGGTTTTCTGAGTCTGGGTACACAGCACTTTCTGCAAAATCCATCTGTGCTGAAGGATGATCTAAAATCAGTAGTTCTTACTGAAAAATGCTGTCCAGCAGGATCACCCATGTTACTGATGGCCAGCACATGTCTGGGGAGAAAACTGGTGTCTGCAGCAGCAGGGTGTCTTTGCATAGATCTCCTTGATGCTCGCCGTTAAAAAACTTGATGCAGAATCTACCAGGGAAGGTCTGTGTGATGTTATTCCCCTGCAGACTACTTGGACAGTAGTGTTGCCACTGCAACACTGATGAAAATCTTGTCGTTAAGGATGCATTTGAATTCTGCTCCTCAAAATGATCTTTGCGGTGAGGTTCTATTTTTAAAACGTTTCCTCCCTCTGTCTAGTGCAGTGTTGCCATCTGGAGAAGAAATCTGATATTTACAGTTGTTCTTGGAGTTCCACCTCCTGGAGTCCTGGGAATACTGCAGACCTCAGCTCTCAGTGTGTAAAAGATACATTTCTAGCACTGACAGCTGAAGGAAAAGTAGAAAACCGCTGTGAATCTGCAAAAAGCAAATTGAAACAAGGCCCTGTATTGCAAGAGTCTTTTTGAACTGCCAATCTAAACATTTTTCAAACTTGTCTCATGGCTTTTCAGCCATGGGCAGTCACTTACGACTTCTGCTAAAAATCTCTGCCAAAAGGGGGAAGAGAGGAGAATGTGCCTCGGAGCCCAGGCTTTCATCATGACAATAAGCTTAAGAAACCCAAAAGAAATTGCAGTGCCAGGAGCGTGACCGGCTCAGGGCTTGCTGAGGATATTGCAGTGTTAGCTCAGCCCCAGGGACATCCCATCTCTAGGGCGCAGGTAGCGCTGGCGTTCTGGAGGCTGTCTGGCCAGCTGCTGCCAGCCGTGGGTGGTGCTGGATGGAGAGTCCCCACTGCCTGACACGGGCATGCTGCAGCTCAGAGCTTGGCATGGGATGGAGCTGAGCAAGACCTGCAGGTACCACAGGACGGAGGTGAAGTGTATGGACAGTGACCGAGCAGAGCGGGTCTGCTGAGCTAACCCAAGTCGACTGTGACTGTAGCATCAGGTGGTGTACTTACCATCCAGACCGTGAACCAGACAGGGTCTCAGGTGGTGCAGTAAAACTGATGCGAGCAAAGATGTTACTGTTATCCTTTGTCCTGCCATTAAGTTACATCTGAAATCATTGATGGTCAATTGTGGTGAGGGTTGGCTGTGATGGAAGACTGGTCAGACCATCTTCTGGCAATACGTGTCTTGCTTGAAACCTTCTCATAAAGATTCCTCATGGTATCACCATACTGGTACCCACATCTATTCAAGGAATGAAATGAGGCACTCCTCTGTAGGTCTCATCATTGCGATGACTACTTATTCTCTGTCTTCTCTCTCCTCTTCGAAAGGTATTCAGGAGTCTCCAGTACCAAACGGCCATTCTCTCCCGGGCAGAGATTTTCTTCGGAAACAGATGCGAGGAGACCTTTTCACCCAGCAGCAGCTAGAAGTGTTGGATCGAGTCTTTGAGAGGCAACATTATTCTGACATTTTCACAACAGCTGAGCCCATCAAACCAGAGCAGGTACTATTGCAAACATTCAGTGTTTTCCAGATGTGCTTTCTGCTAGCAGAGGTCTGTTTGGTGGACATCACTGAACACTTCTCAGGGTCTCAGTAGAAAAACACAGAGAAACAGGTGTCATGTCAAGCTCTTCAGCTAAGTGCTCGTTAGCCATAAAAGACTAAGTATTAAAAAATGAAGGAAAACACTTGTTGTGTAAACATTAGCAAGTGTTTGGGTATGAAATGATGCCTGATCTGAGCCAGTTACATCAAAAGAGTGCTTAAAGAGCATCACACCTCCTGATGCTTTTATTAGATGAAAAGCAGACTATCCAGGGAACAAGGAGAAGACTTGCAGAACCCAATGTCTAATTTTGGTTCAGAGTTAGCATGATTGTGCACACAAATTAGATTTTTGTATCCAGAAATGGCTTATTAGGCAGGTAATTGGCCGTTTGCTGAGAGAAACACCCAATTAGTATGTGAAGGTAAATTAGTTGCACCTACAGATTAGCAGTGTGTTTGAGAAAGACTTGGCACTAATTTTTTTGGGAAAGTTCCATTTTTGCAGGCGCAATACAGAAGCACATGCAAAAACTGATGAGCTGTGTCTCTCTGTGTTCTTCTTCTTGGGCGGCAGCCTTTCATTTAGCTGCTGAGAAGGAGGTGGAAGTGCATATACTGCTGTCAGCACCAATATCGGTCTAGCTTGCTACTTAATGATGTATTTGGCCATTAATCTTCAGTCTTCTTAATAGCAGACCTGCTTTTTAGCAAGGTGGATGGACTCTCAAACTGCAGACAAACACCGTTTTCCCTTGGAGGAGTCTATACATTTGAGGGCCACTGGAGATTTTCTCATGGCAGCCTACTATCATCGTGGCTCTAGTTAAGGAGTGTGTATTGGTATAAATATTTTGAAAAATTACTTACTTATGCTGAAAGTCACATGGTAGAGTAGAAATTTCTCACACCTTTAAGCTCATATCTGTAATTTATTTCATTCGTAGAGTCATTTGTTTTTCACCAGTGTTTGCTGGTTTTGTGGTTTCCCTGGTTTGTATTTGATGAGGACTCTGCAGATCTGAACTCAAGCTGGAGAAAGGTGGGGAAGATGCTGGGGTCAATTTAATTTTTTTAAAAAGTCGTTAGGAAAGCCAAACAAGCACTGTCTATGGAAAGTGAAATGGCCTTCACGTACCACTAGATGGTGGTTATCCCATCTGAACACCGGTGATACTGGAGAGGACAGGCACTGTGTCCACTCCTGCAGCAAGCCTTTTCAGTGTTGGTGACTTAGAAGTTGTGTGGCGTTAGATCTATCTCTCTTTAACTTTTATACACAAAAAAAGTCATTTTGTACAAAGAGAGTGGTGATGCAAGAGGGTTGTTTTTTGTCTCTGTGCTCTGAAGTCTCTGAGTCATGTAGAAGTGTAGCTAAAAGCAGACAGTCCAGCAGTGAATGTTTATCCAGAGAGGAACTTTTGGTGGTTTAATGGGAAGAACAGGAAGAATTAAGAGGATGTTGCTGAAGTATTATCCTGATTGTCAAACATGGGATATTTGGCTGCTGGTGGAGCAAGATTCTCCTTGGGTTCATGTAAGCCACTGTAACTAGAATGGCTGTGCAGCCAGATTATTAAGACTGGAGATGTGCTACTGTTAATTTCGTTAACAGCATACTCTCTGCATGCTGTGAGAAGTCAAATAGATGCTGAGAGATGTGTTATTATGATGTACAAAGGGTGCTTAGCAGAACCATCTTGCCTAGGCATTTTTAAGTTTAATTACAAATGGAGTTTGTAGTTGTTTGCTTTCATATAGGTTGGAGCATTGTCATTTGCTTTTGGAAGGCTGGGCTGTGGTTAAGTGCTTGTGGCTGTTTGGTGTTGGCTTCTGCTTTTTGCAGAAGGCATGTAAAGTGTACTGTCAGCATGAACGTTTGAGATCTGTGTCATTAGGTCTGTTTCACAAGGATGCAGTATGAAGTCCACCCCTTACAAAGCAGACGTGTTTTACCTCTTTGGTGAGTCAAGCAAAGCTGTCATGACACTTAACCAAAGAGGAGAAGCTGTCTGGACCAATTAGTAAGGCCAAAGAAATCAAGGAGAAAGAAAATACCGAGAACATGAATGCTGTGAGTTGGAAAACCAGAGCTGGCTCTGCAATAGGTTGTGTAGTAAACCAGGACCTACCCCTGGCCCCTGGCTGTCCAGGGTGCCACTGAGCCCAGAGCCGTGCATTAGCAGCTGAGTCGGGAGTGCATGTGTGGAGTCCAGAGCTATTTCTATAGGGGAAAATAAGGAAAAGATGCTTCTCCTCATAGAGACGAGATGTGGGGAGAAGTCTACTAGGAGCTGCTGGCCCAGTGCTTGTCAGTTTTATTAGAAACTTGGTCCAGTAGCAGCCAGCAGCCAGCTGAATATCAGTAACTTGTTGATGTCCCTGCACTGTTCACCTGAAGAGGGCTTGGCTCCAGGTATTTTACTGGAACAATGTCTATTATCTAGATAAGGATGTTCCTTTTTCCCCCCGTTTTGTGGCTCCTCTCCAAGTCTTCCTCCTTGCTTGTGCACTGGGAATGGTCCCTTGGCCACAGCAAGTTGTGGCATGTAGGGGTAGGTCCCTCCTGCACAGCAATATGCTTGTGGCCTCAGCATACTCGGTTCGCTGCTGAAGGCTGGCTCCTCTTGCTCAAAGTCCTCCTCATGCATTTTCTGTGCAAAATCCGGGCTTGCCTGTTGGAAGATACACTCCTCACGGAGGTAGGCGTGTTGATGGGCTGTGTGGTAGCGCTTGCACACCACTGCCAAAGCCTTTATTTTGAGTGCTTCCGGTCTATTTCCTTCACTTTTCCATCTTTAATGTTCCCCTCAGTTCGCCTGTGTGAACTGGAGACTCGTGAGCTGTTTCTCCCCTCAAAACATGTTGTGCTCTTGGCAAGCATCATCTGAGTTTTCACAGCTGCTCTAAGCTGTGCATTCTGTAGAGAGACCCACAGGGAATGAATACTTGTCTTTGGGGAAGGGCTCATGCAATGTTGAGAGAAAAGGCAACCACTGGACAATGACAGGAAAATGATACCAGGCAGTCCTTTGTTCAGAAACAGTACCCACTGCATGTGCTGCGTGAGGCAGGGATCCCACCGTGGGTTCGTGTAAGTAAAGACGGTGTCTGGCTGTGTGCATCGGGGGGCAGAAGTAAGGCATCTCCTGTCGTGTGCCTCATTTCACCCCCTAAAGCCCGGCGGTGCAGCCGTGCACGCACAGGTGTGTGCTGTGAGCACGGAATGTGAACCCTGCACGTGCGCAGCCTGAGAGACGGTCGACGGCAGCTGAAGTCCAGCAGCTGGGAGCTGGGAAGCCTGATGCTGAGGGTTCGCTTTGCAAACAGAGTCAAGTCCTCTCGTAGCTCTGCATTATGGGGGAGCGACCACGGCATGAAGTCAGTACTCCAGAAGTGCCCTGGCCCACCTCCCCCCGACAGAATCCTGCTATAAACATGAATTCTTGTATAAAATGAATGCCTCTCCCTCATGTTTGTGCCCTTTTGTGCTCATTTTTTGCAAACAGCCCATGATCAATTTGCACTGGCTGCAAATGTTCACAGAAAACTGATTTCCCCTATTTCTGGGCATGGATTTTGAAATGCCCGTAGCGGTTGATGGGCGTGCAAACCACTGCACTGCTGTTCTGCTCGTCGCTGCTGGCCCCCAGCAGCGTGCAGCTCTTTCATCGGCCGGGCCAGAGCCCATGCCTTGAGTGTCACGTAATCCTCAGGTCTTGGAGGGGGAAAGCGCTCATGGTGTCCACCTCCGGGATCGGCAGCGGTTCCCGTTCCTCCCTCTGTGACCCCTTGGGCGTGTGGGGTCGGG
>NW_010554767.1:0-2288 GCF_000687285.1 Phaethon lepturus | reverse complement strand
CCCCCCCGCCGCTCCCGCGGCGTTGGCTCTGCCGCGGGGAAGGCTGTTTGTGTTGCTTCCACAGCCGACATCCAGACTTCCCTCGGAGCAAAGCTGTACCGACGCAAGGTGAGGCTTTTGCCTGCCTGCCCTGGAGTTGTGCCGCACAGCTACATCTGCAGCAGACCGCTGCTGTCCTCCCACCTGGCCCCTGCCACAGGCAAAAGCCCACCGTTCATGGTCGCTGCACTGAAAATTCAGATTTTATCCAGAACTGCTGCTCATCCCTTGTGCTCCATATGCACAGACCTGCTACATTGAGTGGTGTCATTTTCCAGTGCCTAGGTCATTAGGAGCATCCAGCCGGAGGACCTGGAGGTGCTGGCTGTCTCAGCAGACCCTCTGCGTGTCCGTGAGGTCAGTTGTCCTCCGGTGATCCCGCAACTCCTGCTCGAGAGATGGAGGAGCTCCCCCCAGCTCTGCCGGGAAGCCGTCCCGGGCTGGCCGAGCCCGCAGCATCGGTCATGTGAACCGGTGACCCAAATACATCTGCTGGTTGAAGCATGGACAGGAGATGATCCTGGTGATGAAGACCTGGGAGGTGGCTGCGAGCTGGGGGGCTTTGGGCATGGGAGGCCGGATGGGTGCAGGGGGCGAGCCTGGGACTCGCAGACCAACGTGCTTTTGGTGTCCATGTGCAGGGCATGACTCTACAGGGGAGACTGGGATGAAGGATATGCAGCAGGATCAGCTCAACAGTGCATTAATTTCCTTAGAATAAAGCAGAGAATTATCTATGCTGGATTTCTGTCTACAACTGAAATGGATTCTCTTGTATTTTCAGCTCCACACATGGGTCCAATCGAATACTCACTGAAGCCAAGAGGAATATTTCTATTGACTTCAATAGACTTTAGATCAGGGCCATAATGAGGCATAACATGATGTGACCAGATTCAACACTATGTAGGTCACCGACTTAGGAGAGAACTGCTTGCCGCTAATAGCTTATAATTCCCAGGCCCTTACTGATGCTTTCCCATGGCCTTTAGCTAGAACTAAACTGAATATTGTTTCTTAGATTAATTTCTGGATAAAACATAGATATTCTGGGCTTGGGTCAAACCCAGTAACCTGGCAAACATATACTAATATATGTATTCATGATAGGCAGTGCAGATATGTCTGGATGTGGAGATAAGCATAGGCAGATGAAATTTTGATGACTAATGAACCCCCTGAAATTACTAAAAGAAATGAAAAAAAAAGGAAGAAATGCACAAAGTTAAGAACTGGTTGCCCTCTGTTTCAGAGAGATGTGAGGAAGGGAATTCTCTGAACTGACCAAGAGAGGGGTATAAGTCCTTTTGAAAGTCTTCAAGTTTTGCTTTCTGTCCAAGTATGTGCCAGCTTTGAAAGAGGAATCTCTTTTTTTCACTGTAAGGAGCTGTGTTGGATGGTGTGTTTTTAGGAAGGCAGCCCCTGAGAGCACACAGATGCACAGTCCTCTTTGCAATATTGGGGTTTGATTTCCAGGAATAACAGGGGAAGTCCAAGATAAAGCCAGAAAATAATGTCCTTTTTGTGTGTTTTAAGTGTGACTCACTCACTCCCAACGTGCAGCGACTAGAGAAACAGAAGGAAGGAATGAACTGCAGGACCATATGCTTGGTCCTGGTATCTGGAGTGTGAGTAACGTTTGTTTTCCTGAGGGACAGTACCTTTGGGTGGACAGAGGCTGCTGAGGATCTTTTTAAAATACCTTGAGACTTGCAATGAGAAATGCAGGGCTAATATTTGCTTGTAATTTCCCAAAACTTAATGTTGTCTGGTAACAGTGAAAATTCTGGCAGTAACTCATGGCTATGTTTGCACATCCAGAGTGAAATCATTTCTTGGTCTTGCCACCTGCAGAATTGATCTGAGCATGTAAATGCAAGTTCTTACCTATGGGTTGTGTGACAGGGTGTGGTATATGAAGAACAAATTAAAAGGGAAAACAAAACAACCCCACATGGCGTCACAAGTGGACACAAATGCTAAAATTGGGCGGGGCAGGGGGGAAGCCAAAGGAAAAGGAAAAGTAGAGTTCAGCATCGATCTGCTAGCTCTGCCTTGGGCACAGGGTGGAGTCCGGCAGGCAGCCGTGCCGGAAGGCATGCCTTGGGTGGGCTTGGCACCCTGCGCCGTGGCGGAACGCACCCTGTGCAGAGTGGACGTGGCCATCGGGGGTTGCGGGGCGAGGAGTGAGACTTAGCGTGCGGGATGAGTTTGCGGGCAGTGGCGTTACCCCAGTGCCATCCCGTGCC
>NW_010554766.1:0-2906 GCF_000687285.1 Phaethon lepturus | reverse complement strand
CAACCTTCCTCTGATTTGGTACATTCTAAATATTTGGCAAGCCGACCTTTTTCTTCAGAATATTTCGGAGGTTCCCAGTGAACTTTCCTTAGTGGTATCAATGCTCCAATCAATGATCCCTTTTCTGCAACTCTTTTAGCCGTTTCATCTGCCTTTCAATTTCCTTTGATTATCTTGGTTTGCCCTTTCTGGTGAGCTTTGCAGTGTACAATGGCAACTTCTTTTGGTCTTAGAACAGTTTGTAGTAGTTTTAAAATCTCTGGTCCATATTTGATAGAGGTTCTGTGAGAGGATAACAGATCACACTCTGTCCAAATGTCTCCATGTGTGTGGACCACTCCAAACGCATATTTGGAGTCTGTGTATATGTTTGCCTTTCTATCCTTGGATAATTCTAAAGCTCAGGTTAGAGCTATGATTTCTGCTTCCTGAGCGGAGGTACTAGGTGGCAATGGTAGTGCTTCAACCTCCTCTTGTAGGGTTACCACAGCATACCCAGCTCTCCGTTCTCCATTCACCATAAAGCTGCTTCCATCTGTAAAAAGTTCAACTTCTGGATCGATTAATGGTATATCTTTCAATTTAGGTCATCTGGAGTATACCTGTTCTATAACATGTAGGCAGTCATGTTCTAGCTCTTCCTTCTCATCTATTGGCATTAAAGTAGCAGGATTCAAGGTCAAAGTAAATTTTAAAGTGACATTGTCTTGTTTGATCAGCATTACCTGGCATTGGGCTAACCTGCTAGGAGAAATCCAATGGTGCCCTTTTTGTTCAAGCACATCTATCACTGCATGTGGTGCAAAAACTGTGATAGGCTGCCCTAAGGTTAATCTCCGGACTTCTTTAATTAGTAGCACCACTGCAGCTGTCGCTCTCAAACACGCAGGCCATCCTTTGCTCACTTCCTCTAACTGTTTGGAGAAATAGGTTACTGGTCTTTTCCAGTCTCCCAGAGTCTGAGTCAGGACTCCCAATGCCACGCATTTTCTCTCATGCACATATAACATAAAAGGCTTGTTCAAGTTTGGTAGACCCAGAGCAGGAGCTCTCATTAGTTCAGTCTTGATGGAATCAAATTCTTTCCTGCACTCTGGTGTCCATTCCAAAGTTTCTCCAGGCCCCTTGATAGCCACATATAATGGTTTGGTGATCAGGCTGAAATTTGGTATCCAGAGTCTGCATCATCCAGCCATTCCCAAGAACCCTTGTATTTTTTTTCTTAGATCAGAGGGGAGCTATTTGACAAATAGCTTCCTTTCTCTCTGCTCCTAGTTTTCTTTCTCCCTGAGATATCTCAAATCCATGTTAAACATCAGGGAACTAATGCAGTTGTCACTTGGACTCCAGAATAGAGTCCAAAATGTTTTGACTGGGGCATTGTTAAAGAGGATATGCACATGAAAATAGCAATTATGGCTACTGGAAATTTCATGCTAAGTAATGTCAACAACCATTGATAGAGGCGCCATTTCATCTACTGGTTATTTTCTGTTGGGGAGGGAAGGATTTTTATCCTGTTTTTAAGAGTAAACTGAAGATTCAGATAAGTGCAACTTGTATCTTTGTCCAGCACTGAGACAATATCGAATTTTTAGCACCAAAGCAGGTAAGAAGAGTTTTTCAGTAGGATTCTTCTGATCACAGTTGGGCAAGAAATGCAGCTAAACTGCTGCTGTTGTATGAAGTCTCTCCTTCCCCTCATTCCAGACAGACCTATACATTACTGGCTAAAAAACCCCAAATAGTTTCCCTTGTCCCTAGGTAAACTTAACTTTAAATATAAACCACTCTGTTACAGTCTCCCTTAGATTACTTTTTATCCCAGTGGCTGTCGTTGTCAAAGCATAAGTTCTCAACTCCAGTATTCTGCTTACCAAGCTAGACACAAAGAGCTGCAGCCAGGGAGCAGTTTATGGGACAGTCATCAAAAATTGTGATTAAGATCACATAGGAGACTCTTGCAAGGGCCATTCAGGACTGGCTTTTATGTACAGTAGAGAGCATTTAACTTCAGGTTTATATAAATGAATGCACTGTTTTCCTTGGTCCTCCTGCAACATCTGCACTGCCACATTACATCTAGTTGTTTTGCTTGTTTTTAAATATGCTAGCTGAGGGGGAAATATCTGTCCTTGGAATAAGATTTCTACAGTCATTTTAGTTCCCTACTTCTTCAGCAGCTCAAGCCTTCCAGATGCAGTCTATAAACAAGTCTGGCATCTTTTAAAATCAAACAAGCGTTATGTCTTGTTCTGCTTTTGAAATAGTTTCTATAAAGGGTCTAGAGACAATGAGGAAGGATGCACATATTTTGCACTCAGTGTAAAGCACTGTAAACTTATACTATGCTTTGAGGCTCAGAAAGTAAGAACTATACAGAATAGCTATAAAGTTGTCCCTCCTCCCCTTCTTTCTCACTTATAACTTTTCAGTAAACCCTGATGTACATTTATTTGTTTTCCAGACAATTTTCAGCCAGATAAGTTGTACAAAATAATAGTCCATGCATCTGATGTGTGTCAGTATGAAAGTTTCGCAAGACATGAAAAGACTTTTGGAGTGACCCACTTCTACTCAGTTGAAGGAGGAATTTACAGAACCTCATCCCTTATACTTCTTCTCACTTCTTAAATCCAGCAATAACAACCCTACACAAAGTTTCTTTTCCAGGTGACTTAACAGCATTCTCCAGTTAGCATTACCTTTGGTCCTAGCAGTTATGCACTGGCAGTGAATGACCTGAATGTTGTTCCTTATTGACAGGTCCACAGCAATATTATTACACATAACATTACTAAAATAACAGGAAAACGGTCCCGAAGTTACTAGTCCCTGTAGCTCAAATTTAACTGTGGCCAAATTCAGATTTTCCATTTCACAGAATGACAGAATCATTAAGGTTG
>NW_010554765.1:606-844 GCF_000687285.1 Phaethon lepturus | reverse complement strand
TAGTTAGCCAAGTCCCGTTGCAAATGAAAGCTCCTGCCATGGCGCTCAGGAAATGGGCCTCAAACCCGACTCCAAAGCACCAGCAACTGGTTCCAGCCGCGGAGGGGAGAGTTTCCTTTCATCTCCAGCCAGGAGTTTAACCGGCCTTTCGTCTCTCCCCAGACAGGGCTTTGAAGGCTTGCAGGGTCCTCCCACATGTGCTGCTGGGGCTGGGGGCGGGGTCCGGTCTGGGCCCGGC
>NW_010554765.1:0-379 GCF_000687285.1 Phaethon lepturus | reverse complement strand
GCCCCTGCTCCACCAGGCTGTCGGCGGGTCGCCGGGCTGGGTGGCTCTGCTTGCTGCCCAAGACTGCGCTGTGGGGAGAGCAAAGGTGGTTCACAGAGGTCGCAGAGACGGACTTTGGTTCTCGCTGACAGCAAAGCATCAGCGATGCGGGGAAGGGTCCGAGCTCTCTACCCACCCTCCGCTCCAGCACCCAGTCCCCCTTCTCCGAAGTCCTGCCTCCTCTCCTGGCCTCTGTGGCTTTGCGGGTAACAGAGC
This sequence comes from Phaethon lepturus, assembly GCF_000687285.1. Lineage (NCBI taxonomy): Eukaryota > Metazoa > Chordata > Aves > Phaethontiformes > Phaethontidae > Phaethon > Phaethon lepturus. The sequence goes on along the minus strand of NW_010554765.1, from coordinate 124 downwards.
AGAGCACGGGGTGATGGTGATGGAGGGGGACGCTAACGGGCCCAGAGGCTGGGGCTGGGAGAGGGCCCATCCTGTCCTCCCCCAGCCCACCCAAGCCTGACCTAAGGTGCCGCCCGTAACGGCG
>NW_010554764.1:0-789 GCF_000687285.1 Phaethon lepturus | reverse complement strand
AAAAAAAAAAAAAAAAAAAAAGCGATTATTTTTACAGCAATTTTCCATCTATTTTGGGTAAGAAGGAAAATGTTGAGGGGAATCTCTTTTTATTATTATTTTGTGAGCCTTTAGGGTAACTCTGCTTTTAACGCACGCCTTTGAAAGCGCCGTTTGATGGCGGGGACCCCACATGTGCCGAGGGGGGGGGGCTCCGCGGCTGTCCCCCTGTCCCTCTGTCCAGCTGTCCCCCTGTCCTGCAGGGAAGGGGATCGGTGGGTTTGTCTGGCCGTAAAAACCATCGGTAAATCCACGCTTAAATAATAGCTGCTGTTTGCCGGGCCGGGAAAACTTGCTGGCACAGCTGCTGGGGACTGGGCTCTGGGTGCTGGCGATGGCTCCGGACCCGCCGGTGGGGCGAACTCCAGCCTCTCAAGGAAAATTTTCCAGCTGTGCATCGCTTCCATCCACACCTGGATATTTGAAGGCATAAAACAGGATGGTGCCATGCGGCGAGATGGAAAATCCTCTCTCGGGGTGAGGTGGACCCCGAAACCTGCGACCAGCTCCTTAAATATGTGGCATTAAATATATGCTGGCCAGAAATATATTGCATCTATTGCATTAAACATAAGCTGGCCAGAAAGCATCTTAAATCGTGGGCTGTAAAATATATGTTGGGTAAATACATTTTTTGCTGGTGGATTAACGGGGCGTTTTGGAGCCGGGCAGCTGCTTGCTTATTTTAAACTTTTGAAGATTGCTTTTAACAAAAAAAAGGGGGAAATCAGCCGGAGAGTGAGCTCCTCT
>NW_010554763.1:65404-75080 GCF_000687285.1 Phaethon lepturus | reverse complement strand
GGCAGGTGTTAAATAGTAACAGATGTTAATATTGACAAACCGAAGTGGCTAAATGTGGAAATGCAGCGCTGCCGAGACGTGTGAAGCGAGGCAGTGACCTTCACACGTTACGGATCTCGTCGATAAAAGGCAGTTCGACATGAGCGAAATGACGCTGCGTGCTCAGGTCCGGGGCTGCGTGGGGTGACCTCGTGTCTTCCAGGGGCCGGGGCTGAGGGCATGGTCTGTACAAAAGAGGCGACAAATGCCAAAAAGCCCAGACTTCAGCAAACCTCTTTTCGGCACACAGTGACCATAAGAACTTTGCATTCGTCCTCCGGTGCCATTTTGGTGACACAGAAGAGGCAGCTCCGTTAAACACCGGGTCCCTCTGCTGCTTTAGCCGCTTTTATCCACATTTTCTCTTTCGTTTGTACAGGTCAAGGATCCTGATGGACAGTCTGTTCATGCTGCCATAGAAGCTTTTCTACTAACTCATTCTCTATCAGACCCCAAAGTGTTTAGAGTCAAAGCTTACTTTTCGTGACTTTGGTCACGGATGTCAGTGGGACGAGATTTTGATCTCTCTTGTTCCAGGAAACAGCAGCGATTTCTGCTGCTCTAAGTGACATTATTCTGAAATTTGGGAGAGAAGGAGGAGATACTTGCTGCATTAAAGGGAGATGGGTTTTGTTTTGAAGCTCCCCTGTGTCCAGTCCATGGATCTGCATCAGCAGATGGTTCATCCCTTGAACGACTCCTCATCCTCAGGCTAAGCTGTGGGAGCCTCCACCCGCTTGTGCTGTGCACAGGCCATCTGCGATCTGGGGAAGCAACACGGAGTGGTAAAAACCCCTTTGTGCACCATGCTTCCACCGCGCGGGCCCAAACCGACAGCGGTCGAGAGGGAAGGGTTTCCCGGCTGAAGGGAAAGGATGCTTTGTAGGCTAGGTTTTCCCTAGCACAAGACTTTGACTGGGATCCAGTTTTAAACCAAACATTGAAGATCACACGCTGGTGTTTCTCTGTTGTGGGGACTCGGGGAGCTTTGCACCAAGCCCAGACAGGGCAGTGCTGCATCGGGGAGTTCATAGTCGGGGCATCCACTGGGGCCCCCCAGCCTGATGCGTTTTTGGATGCCATCAACTGCCACAGGCAGCAGCATGCGTACAGATCACAGCCAGGAGACAGTGCAGTGATGTTCCCTGATGCTATTGGTGGTGGAAATCAGCTTTAATTTTTCACTTGCCGTTTCTCAGCAGATCAAAAGTGAATACGCACCCTCTTCATTAGCAAGGTAAATACCTCGACGTGCGGGAACCGGTGCGATTCCCTTCTGAAGTGCAGCGCGGCAGATAAGCGCGCATCAGAGGGGTGACTAGCGATTTTCATGAACAGATCCCAGTCTGGACTGGAAGGCTCCTGCACAGGGCCCAATCCCACCTGACATCTGTCAAGTGGAAGTTATGGGTTTTGCTGGTGTTTGCTGATTTTGGTGGGATTCTTTGTACTGGTATTGCTCAGGGAAGGGCCGCACAACAGACCCAGCAATTGTGGTTTTGATTTGTAGGTGAAATAACTGTGGTAACCAGAGTTCAGCTCTAGCCTGCTTAATTCCACTCTTCTAAAAATCAGGCCTCCAGGCTCCCTTGAGAAGGCCTGGTGGGCTCAGAGCGTGACTCACCCCCTCCCAAAACACGTGCCTGGCGGGACGAATCGCCCGTTGACGGGGAGGGCGTCTGAGCGGGTAACTCAGGCAGGTTGCCTGTCCTTCAGATGCCAGTGGTAGGTGACCTCATGAATGCGCTCTGTTCTTGCTCATTAGTGAGCAGGGCTTTTTGCAGGACACCTTTGAGGTTCCCTTTCCTAAACCGGTGCCAGATTAATTTGATGTATGGAGCAGAAAACTGCAGTATTTTGGGAGCTGACAGAGAGCCTGTGGGCAGACTCTGCTGTCAAGGAAGGAGACCTGCAGCCAATCTGTCCCCAGCCAGGAGTCTCAGCCCTTCGCCCTCTTCAAAGCAAACTGAAGCCAGTGAGGCTCAGCCGGCGCTGGGAGATGGACCTCCCTGTGGGGCAGGGCTGCAGCTGGGAGCAGTAATTAACAGACAGGAGTGATGACTTCTAAAACCTTTCCAGCTTCAAAAGTGCATCTGTCTGAACCTTTCGTTCCTGCCATAGGCCAGGGAATTCATATTTGCAGTCCTGATAGCCGGAGCTGGTCAACTACTTGTTTTCTGTTCTCGAGATTGTCTAACACATACTTAAAAAAATGCCTCAGCCTGTTTGAAACTACGTAAGCTACAGCATGTTAACGTGTTTTCCAGCACAGCCTCATCTCTGAGGTTAGATGCAGGCAAGGCATGGGGTGGCTGGCAGTTATTCTCCAACACGTCGCCTTTTCTCAGGCTGTAGGGAGGTGGAAAGGTTTGCACGAGGTCGGAGGTACCAGCAGCCCCCGGTGCTCCCCTGCCGAGTTTGCAAGACAAGGTGTCCCCCACGTTTGCTCTGTTTGAACCCTCAGAACTGCTAAGATCGCCTGAAATAAAAAGACCTCAAAAGGATGGAAGCCTGTGGACAGGACAGGAGTTCAAACTGGATGAGGGTTTTTTTTTTCAAAAATTATGCAGAATCTGAGCTCGATTAGCTGGGTTTGTATTTCCAGAGCAATAGAAGCGAGGTGGTTTCTGGCTTGGTATTTCTTAGGCTTATTTGTTCTCATCAGAAGGTTTTAGCATTAACCTATAAGCATTGCAACTTTTTAATGTGATGGCACAGATAGCTTCAAGTTGGCAGAGGTCAGTTCTCAAGGATTTTAGCCTCCAGGAACCTACTGATTTTAATGGGAGTCACACAGCTAAATCCTTGCATATGGTTGTGAAATTCTTTCTATAAAGCCAGAGCCTTTCCAAGCCTTTGTTTCAGCTAATATCATTATAAATACTTGAATGACTTTTGGAGATCGTATAGGATATATCACCAGTCAAAATGAGTTAGAAACAAATTGACATGTTCTTGCATCTAGGGAAGTACCAGCTTTCCTTGGGTTTTGTTGTTTTCTTTCATTTGTAATTAAATTATTTGCTCTAAAACTTGATCGGTATTGACAAAGAGTACATTTTCTCTGCACTGAATGCAATTTTTCCTTTACTTTGTGAGTCAGATATGAAAAATATACCACTTTGATACTAAGGTGAAAAAAACTACATGCTTAATGTTAGTAAGCCTGTACCTTTTAAAGAGCACAGAGTTACCGTTAGCCCCCTCTGTACTTGGTGCTGGAGCCAGAGATTCAGTGAAAGCTTGACTTCCAGAGAGGATCCTAAATAAAAGGTGTTAATGGGGAACTTTTCGTAGGAGGGCCTCAAACGCATTGAAGACAGCAGTGCATAAAATCCAGCTGGTAGAAGCAGAATAATAGAATTACAATATGAGTGGTACAATCATATTGGTACAACACAATCCTCTGGTAGAAGCAGAATAACATATTCAAAGCTCCTAAGTGACCAAGGGGCCCAAGATCTATTAGCTGCACATTTGAAACTGTTACCCAGCTCTACTGCCAAAATGTAGGGCATTCGTTTTCCTGGATCACTGAGCTAAATGATTTTTCTTAACTCAGACCTAGGGGCAGAAACACAGGCTCTTGACTCCCAGTTCAACGCTCTAAATATTTCTCCTATGTTAGGAAGACAAGAGCTGCAAAAAAATTCACGCAAGCCCTTGACACAAAGAGCATGTGTGGGGAGGAGGAGGTATTCACACTGCCAAATATTACATGCTTAATTCAATTAAGGAGTTAGTCTCTATTTTTAGTCAATGGGGATTTAAGGACACGTTGCTCAAATGTGCTCTGAATCCTCCCCTGGAGAAGCCCTTCCCTCTCCCAGTCCGGGTCTGAAACCTTGTCCATTCTCCCTGAGCCTGTGAATCAGCCTGGACAGCCTCTCCCAGTCTTGCCTCGCTTCTGTGGCGAGATTATTGGTGCCTGAGCAAACTATTTCATTGACAGTTTTGCCGAAGGTGTCATGGATTACTTCCAGATGTAGATATTTCCTTCTGCTGAAATTGCCACCTACGTCTAGCAACAAGGAAACCTGGTTGCCATCTTTCACTACTGACATCTGCTAAAAGACAAACTTTTGACACCGACACCAAGCTCATGGTGCTTAAGGAGCTCTCAGAAGTCTCGCTAGGCTAGGCTTTTCCTTGAATACAATGAAATCACTCATACTGTAATTCTGCTCCAGCTGGGAGGCTGGGGGGTGTGGGTGGCAGGCAGGAGCCCAAAGAAGGCTTCAGATTTGTTTTGCCACAGTGTATGGGGCTTGGGAAGGAGTGGGTGTATGCAGAGGGTTTGTCTGGTGGGCACGTCAAGCTGCCTGTGCCCTTTCTAGGTAGGGGTTTTGCACATTGAGCTTGTAAAATTGAGGACTAACTTTTGGCTAATAGGATGTTAACGATATGTTTATCTCTATTTCTCTTAATTTGAAAAATAAGTTTATACGTATTGATGTGAAGTGACATTTTTTGGTGAAGCTGAGCATTGCTTCTTCTCATGTTCATTTTTGTTTCTCAAGGTTGCAGGTTTGAGCTTTCTGCCTGGACTGTACAGAAGGTTTGATTATTTGCCCAACTGATGGCTTTCATGAACACGTTACCGTTAGCGCAGCGCTAATGCTCTGATCTCTGGCTTTGCTGAAACCAGAGAGCAGCAGACACGGCTCTTGCTGCTGGAGACTCGCGCTGCTCAGCTGCGTGCCCTGGTTTCTCGTTGCTTGAAGCTAATGTGGTTTTAATTAACTTGAGTTTTGGGAGTTTGTGTTGTGGGTGCTGCTCCTGTGGGGTTTTGTTGGTGTTGGACAGGCAATTGAAAAACACGGGTGGCAGCAGCTGACTTGTCCCCAGGCTCTTCTGTGGCTGTGCCCTGGAGATGTACAGAGCAGCCCTTTGAGGTTCTGCGTCACCTGCACCGAGGCCCTGCAGTTACTTTTCCAAGCAAGACTTTTTAGGATGAAAGGTATCTTCTTGGGGTTTTTCCCCCCAAGAAATTAAACTTTTCCATGAAGGAGGAAAATACTTCTTTAGAAGGTCTGGATTTCAGCTCTTAAGTTTTTTATATCTATTCACATCACAGCTGAGTCGTTCCTCTGTATTAACGTCTGCTTCATTGTGCCTGTTTCTCAGGGGCACCAAATCTGTCTTATATTAAACTCTAGTCCTTGTATTATTTTAACTTAGCCTTTTAGAAGGTGGTTCATTTCTAGTGGCAGGTGTAACAAATCTGTGTTTCTGTGCTAGACCTGGCCCACAGTTCCTGATGGTCCTGAGCTGGGCAGGATCAGGCTCTCCTGCTTCTTTCCTTGTGGTTGGTACTGCCCATTCCTCCCCTGCGAGAACTGATCGTTCCTTGTGCTCGTTTCAAAGTGACCCTCCTGAGGATCTCCAGACAGCAGCCACTGCGGCAGCGCTGTGCCGTGACATTGATAAACCACAACATATTGTTTAACATATTGTTCCCAGTCCAACATATTGTTCGCATTCATCATGGAAGCAATCAGTACAGACCATTTTATTGCAAACCTGTTTCCTGGTGCTCATCATTAGGTCATTAACCTTAACAATGTCAACATGTTCTCGGTATGCAGTTTAATTGGAGTGCAGTACAGAGCAGTTGCACAGGCTGTACCACATACGGGGGCACACAGTTCACGAGTAATAGCAATGCCGTACCAGTGTGGCACTGGTGCTAAATAAAGTCACGTCTGGACAAGAGATGCAAATTAAAGAAGAAGGTGGCTGTACCTAGGGAGACTCAAAGAATTTCTCAGCAGAAGCATAATTTCCTGGGAGCACCTGTGCCAGGTGAAGGTTCTCATTTCATGGTATCAAATTCTCTAGGTACTGGTTTTGTAGTTCTTTTCCCTTGGTACCTTTGCCATTTCCAAGGGAAAGAGATGGGCAGTCCAGTGGCTTTTGCTACTCTAACTGCAAACACCGATATTGGCAAGGCTTTCCTCTCAAAGGGCTTGTTAAAGAAGCAAGGTTGCGTCTCCTGGGGCTCGCTGCTCCCAGGCTGTGTGATACCAAGATAGAAATTCAACAAACAACTTGGTTACAGGGGAGGCTGGTAGGAACAAGTAAATTCAGGAAAATATCCTGGTTTGTGTACTAAACTTTGGGGGAAGATCTCTTTTCTTATGAGACTTCCTTAGTTCTAAAGTATTGTTTCTCTGTATGAACTCTGCTTGTTGTTGACATCACCACCGATGTTAGTGTAGGTGATCAAATTCTTCAGACAAAGGTCTGTCTCTTCGCATGTGCTGGTGAGCAACCTCAAACAGCTGGGGCCAGCTCTCGGCAGCGATGTCTAGATCTTCTCCTAATGCTACTGAACGCTGATTACCTGGGGTTTGGATGCTAAGGCTGAAATTTAAGGTATCTGTGGGATGTCAACTTCCAGTTCTTGCTCATTTTTAAGCAAGAAATTGCTGAATTGCCTACCTGGCAATTAGGTAGGTGTGAGCGTTTCAGCCTCAAGTTCTGCTGGGTTTTGATTGCCCTGCAGCAGTGTGTAGGTGGGGTCTAATTAACTGCTGTGCACGTGACTGAAAAAAGCATCACTGTCCTCACTGCTCCAGGTGAAACCACAAATTGCTCATCACTGCGAAGCCAAGGGCCACGTTTGCTGTGCTACAGAGAAGGAAAAGATGTGGCAGGAGAAGCAGAAATGACTGGTAGGTGTTCAGGGGGGAATCTCGGGCTGGGCAGCATCCCCACTGCGATGCTTCCATTCCTCTTCCCTTGCTGCCTCCTTTCCTATAAAACGCAAGTCCCTTTTCCTACCGGCCTGGCCTGTTTCTGTGGTCTCATATTTTTGTACTTTAGCATGGAGCACTGCACTGCCTTGACAGGGAAGTCCAAAGGTCTGATTGACACCCTGTTTCTTTCCCATTACAAAATAAACTAATTTCTTTAGCTTTGCACAATATTCTTCTGAAAACAGGTATTGATCTGTGCAAGTCTGTAGACTGGGTAATCGATATCCACCAGTTTGGGAAAAATAAATAAAGGGACAGAAAATGATGAATGAGAATACCATTGAGTGCTTTTTGAACTGATGCTGTATTCTGACCACTCATGTGCTGGAAGGGTGGGCTGGGTTTTTTTGTAGCAGCAAACAGATGTGAAAGCTCTCAAGATTCCCAACTTCAAATTAACCCAGTTGTTAGATGTTACTGGGTGACTTTGAACCGGTGGTGCTTTCCAGTCTGACTCCTGTATCCAGTTAAAGGCTATAGCTCGTGAGGAGGCAGCGGCTTCCCTTTCTCCGCTGTGGCATTTATAAAGTGCAAGCAAGCTTAGCGGTTTGACGTTTGTACGTATCTGAGCCTGTCTCCATGGATCGGTCAGAGCCAGGTTGAAGAGCAAGAGGAAAGACTTCATCAGCAGGGAAGCACTGGAGTGCTTCTAGCCTAGAAATCCAGAGAATCTTCCTCGAAATTTGCTGTGCACCTCACACAGAACTTGCACAAAGCATGTTCAACCCCTAAAATAGAGTGTAAGTGGAAGGCAAGTGGCATGTGAGCTTTCTGTATGGTTTCTGCATGGGGGAGCACCCAGCTGTAGGGCTGTGTGAACAATAATGCTGTGGTTACAGATCAGGAATCTCCCTTTTGGCTTGTAAATGCCAGAATTAGCGATCTTTCTCCAGATACCTGTTGTCCCATCCCATCTGGTGTTTTTTGCGGGCTGGATCCAGTCCCAAAGCAGACCTGGCTGGTCCTGTCTCATTCTGAGCACCCAGAGTCTGGGATCTAAAGGCTCTGGCGGAGGGTGAGAGCTGCTCCAACCCAGGGTGCAGCAAGCTCTTTTATTCTCAGCCCACTTTTCTACACTTTTGGGATACTAAGACCTTCTAAGGAGCCAATTGCCATTCTTTTAAACAAATAATCAAAAGGCCAGATAACCAGTTAACAATCTTCCTACAGACGACAAGGCCAATCTAAGCTGGAGCAGGGGAAGCAGTGGTCCTCTGTAATATATACAGGTCTGGGGATGACGGAGGAAGCGATACGGTTCAGATGCAGTTTCGAGCAAATGAGAACAGACCGGGAGAGGTGGAGAGGAGGGACAGTTGTATTGATCAGGCTGCAGAGCCTGCTGAAATCACACAGAGCTTATTCAAGGAGCTGACCTTATTTCGAAAGCTAGTGAAATAGTAGAAGAGTTTGGAAAACTCTGTTTGATGGAAATAGAGAGGAAATCAGGCCATGCTTTCAAAGCAATGTGTTTTTTCTCTCCCCATCCATTGAACGTCGTTTCTTGAATAGACTTTAGCTGTCATTTCCTGAACGCTCAGGGAGCAGCTGGTCAGAGATTTTAGATGTATTAACAGGGATCAAATAGGATGAGTGTAGCTATGGTATAGCTGCGGGGAGAGAGAAGGGGCTTGAACATGCCACGTGCTGCGGAGGGGACACCAGTCTCCTTGTCCTCCACAGTCAGTCTGTGTACTTCTCAAACCAGGCCTGGTGAAGACCCCAGGACTACTGAGGAGGGGGGGGGTGCCTGTGAGGAGAGTGTGCAGAGCCGGTATGTTCATTTGCTTGTCGAGGATCCTCTCCCTGGGAAGGTCCGTGTACGGGGCATCCAGCTACAATGTCTTTTTCATTGCTTTGGGGTGGGAAAGAGCAGCTCTGTAAGATCACCTCATGGAAGGTTGTTTTCTGTAGAATCTACTACTCTTCAGAGTAACTGTTTTCTCTGCTCTTCTCTCTTAAGATGTTGTGGTGTAACGTTGCAGAACTGCCCTGGTTTTCTGCATTAATTCTTATTTGGATCCTTTGAGACGGATCTTTTATGTTCCCAGAAATTCTTTGTCTCTTTGTTGTAATTAAACAACTTTCAGTGGTCAGAGTAGATCTGTGAGCATGAGGAAGCCTGTCAAATCAATACGAATCGTTGCCAGACATAAGTTTAACAAGCCCGACCAGGAAGTACAAAGGGGCCCTCTGTCATTTAAAGAAATAAGCAGGAGGCAGAGAACTTAATTCAGCTCGATCAGCTGCTAAGCCTGGCCTGACAGCCAGCCTTCAGAGACTCCTTTCCCCTGGCTCCAGCGTTTAGCTGAATCAGCGGTTTTCCCTTTCTCCCACAAGAAATCTGACTTCCCACGTGCAGCAGCAAAGGAATAGAAAGGATGGACACGCTGCCATGCTGGAGCAACCTTGGCTTGAGGGCACAACGTAAAAGTGATCTGGGTACTTGCAGCTGCCTGATGGGGAGGCAACTCTTTGAGTTGAAGAGTGAATCCTGGCCAAGGCGTGTGTGTGTGTGAACTGACATCAGCTGCCCGAGCTTGATGATTTGAAAGAAAATAGCAGTAGCAAGTGAAAAAGTGCATCTCTATAAGACCATCTAGTGGAAGGTTGTTTTCTGTAGAATCTACTGCTGATGCCGACTAGAAGAAAGAGAAGGAATTGGGAGAGAGATGGAAGTTGAGAAGGTGAATGGAGGAAACAGCAGGCCTCAGTTTCAGCCTCTGGCTCCTATCCTGCCCCTGGCCAAGGTGATGAAGCTGAATAAATGTTCATGAGTTTAAGGGATAAAGGAGTGAGTTTAGGCACTTAATTCTAGATATTGAAGTCTGAAAATGAAGTCCTACACCATCTAGGTCTCCCGAGAGAAAGCATGT
>NW_010554763.1:30056-65373 GCF_000687285.1 Phaethon lepturus | reverse complement strand
CCTACACTGTTTCTCATCCTAGTGTAGTGATAACACTTTCTTGATGATTGAGTTCCCACCAAGCAATGCCCAAAATATGACACGAAAGACTCTGAAACCTCCACTTTAGGTAAGTCCTGGGCCAACTGTTTTAACTAATGTCTTTTAGAGGGACCGTAGTGGAGTCCTGATGAACAGTATCATCCCCACATACACACATCGTAGAGCATCTGGTAGTTTGTTTACTTTTGAGTGCCTTGGTGTGCCGAGGTAGCCACGCCAAGTCTCATGGTTTTGGGATTGGGGATGTATATCAGATCTCGCTTCAGTTTGTCCATCCCAGATGCTTGACCCCAGACAAACCTCATCCCACTGCGGGCTGGCTGATTGTGTAGACCTGGAATTAGCTGAAGTGTCTATACATCGCAGGTACAGGAGGAGCACAGCTGGCCGTTTTGATTTGTGTATGTTTATGTAAATGCATCATAAAACATTCCCCGTTGGGACAAGCCAAAGTCACGCATCATAAAGATCAGCCCCTGTAATGGCTTCTTTACAACTGCATTTGCCAAGGTAGTGAAAAAAATATGCCTGTGTTTATAGGAAATTAATTTCTGCCCCTTCAGTGATTAGCTCTGAGCAAGCAAAAGAGCTGAATTATCCCAGTTGCTTCATTCTGGCGGAGAGCTGCTCTTCAGAGCCTCCTGCAGCGTAATCCGGTGGGGATGCTTCATCAAAAAACCTTAAAGCAGCGAGGTCCCAATCCAGCAAGCCCTGTGCTCAGGCAGCAAGCAGTCCTTCTTCAGCAAAGCGCTAAATCACACCCTAATTTTACACCTGCGCAGGATTCTCAATACTGGCCTGGATTCAAGAAGTTGTGTACATCTCTAGCTGAAGAAGAACGGATTTTGGCCTTTGGGTTTAAATTAGCATACAAAGAATGAAATGCCTTAAGAGGCAGATCAGCAAGGTTATTTAAAACATAAAACAGCTCAAGCATGACAGGACCTACCGAGGGAGGTGCCAGTAGATGGTGCTCTGCAAGCTCCCTTTATGGGTGAAGGCCTCACTGATCCCAGTTTCATGCAGCACCCCAACATCCTGATGGCTTAGTGCTGCTCCCATTGCAGAGGACGTCTTGGTGACTTTGCTGGGAGTGAACCTAGGGGAGTTCTGCAGAAAGCAGTTGGATTTTGTAGGAGTCTTTAGCTGAGTCTTGGCCTTCAGGTATGATTTTTATAGCAAGAATGTAACTGTTGAATGCTGTGGATGAGCTAAACCTGATCTAATTCTGTAGGGCTTCTTCTGGATAGCTGGGAAGAGTAGGTGGAATCCTTGTTCAAACGGAAGCCAGCTCGAAATGCATCTATAAATTCATTAAACATAGGTTTTTTCGTGAGATCTGTTATAAAACAGGGTTGGTACATTTGTTTTATTTTAAGATTGTGGCAGCGTTGCTGCAACGGGCAGATCCACCTTCGGGACAAATGCTGCTTCTGCTCCAGCTAGCAGCACTGGTCCCCAGCCACGCTGGTCCCTCTTAATTCGGTGCTACCAGAGGCACTTCTGCAGCTGGGGTGCCCTGCTTGCAGGGCTTGTGGGCGTATGAGATCTGTTTTGCAACAGAAGCAAACCCCTGTGTAGTTCCTGCCGATGAAAGTATGGCTTGCATCTGTCTCCTTGTAGCCGAAGATTAATCCTGGAAGAGATAAAGAGCAGCAGATAAGGGCAGCTGTTCAAATGAAGTGTTTTGTCTATATGTATCCACCCCACCGCGTGCGTTAAATCTAGCCTTGGCCATTGCAGCTCATCTAACCAAGTCGATGAAAGAGAAGTCTTGTTTTCTTGCACGTCCCCCTTAAAATTTGAGGAGTTTCCCTGACAGAGTGATGCATAGTTATAGGCTCAGTAAAAGGTAGAATGATTTATGGCTTACACACTGTAAATCAATAAAAAGAATCACAGACATTGACAGCACATTCACAGCCCATTTCTTTAAATGGAATGCGCTCTTCTATCCTTCCCCTTTCAGACCTTGCCGCACGGGAGGTTCCTGCCACTAACAAGTGCTAAGAGGGTCTTTAGAAAGCTTGTAAAATTTACATCTTATGTAATGCTTCCCCTTATATGCTCCTTCTTGCTGCATCATCATTTCCAGTCATAGAAAGTACCGTGTCCTCCGTTCTGGCTTATGTGATTACCTTCTCCCGTGGGGTATATGAACAAAGCACGTTAAAGATCTCCTGGTTTTTAAGCCCCTCCAGAGCAGTCCAGTAACCTCTGACTTTCCAGCCTTGGTATAAATCCTAACTAAACCGTGTTTGGTTGGTGTGACTCTGGGTGTGGGGTAGGGTTTGTGCCCCAAGTCCTGGGAGCAGCCGGGGAGATGCAGCAGGTAAGGGCGAGGCTGGGGTGCTGCCCACGAGTTTCAGGTGCTGCGGGATGGATTTCAAAGGGTGCTGGTAAGTGAACTTCATGCAGAGCTCTGTTACGAGGGTGCTGCTCCCCGGCCGTGGTGCCCCACGTCCAGTGCGAGCAGCTGTGGGGCACAGGGCTGTGCAGGCCAGCTGGCCGGCACGGGCGGGTGCGGATGGGGAGCCTGGGTACTAGCCAAGTAGAACTTCCTTTATTTACATATAGATACCAGTCCTGGAACATGTTTAACTGCTTTGTTGAAATGGGCCATAAATGGGCCATAAAAGTTAGCCATTTAAGTCTGGAGAAGCATTAAGAGACTCTTCAGTGGTGGATGGGTTATAAATAGTCCACAGCCAAGCCACACTTCAACAAACGCCCGGTTACTGGCTGCTCCGAAAGAGCCCTCTCCAAATATCCGCCATCTGCTCTTTCCGAGGGCAGCCACGTAACTAACCAGGGCAATGGCACAGGGATTCTTCAGCCAAGTTACTAGGGCTTGAATAAGCTCTAAGCAGCCGTCAACAAGGTGTTAAAAGTTACAAGCTAGAAAATAATGTCTTTTAGAAAATCAGATTTTTCATTAAAGCTTCCATTTGCCTTTAAAGGCAACATGTATTACAGGTGTGCTTATCCCTTGGGAACACAGCCTGTGCTTAGGTGTTCTTTGGCTAAGCTGGAGACTTTCCCGAGTCAGGCCAAAATTGACATTTTAGCAATTTCAGGCAGTTTAATGTCTCCCTTGTTTCTTTTGATGAGAGAATAGGATACGTGCTTTGCACAATCGGCATTGTCTATAGGATTGCAGCCCTGCGTACTGCAACCAACACCTTATCATGGCGTTCAAAAGTAAATGAAAAAGCAGCCGTGATTCTAATTACTGTATGCTAATTGGGCTGCATTCAGGCTTCATTGGTGATGCTATTATGCTGCAAGAAAACAATGGCAGCATATGTACTTACCTTGCTCTACTTATCCCATGATTATTCTCTGTTAGTACAGAAACGTTCTGAAAGTATCCGCCTGCACGCAAATTAGTCCATGAAACGGACCGCTGGAAGTTCAGCGCCGGAGCACATTCATTCTCCCTTGTTTCGCATCAAATGCAATATCGTGGGTGCCACAGCAGCTCGAAGCACTTTTGTCTTGTATTGGGCTTCGGTTGTAACAGCATTTGCGGTCTTGCGTTTCCTCCCAAGAAAACACTTTTGTATTCCCACTCAGTCCATCCTGATGTCCTTATCCGATGGGATCGCCGACGCAAAGTTTCACCCGCGTGGCCGTCTGAAGTCTCGCAGCCGGGGGAAGCGTCACCCGTGCAACGTGCATCCAGCAGCACCCCTGTGCTGGTGCTTGCCAATTAGCTCTAGACCGAATCTGCAAAAGGAGAGGGGTGCGTACTGTGCTGTATTACTCACTGACTGCTGCTTTGGTAACATGAGCATAACTTGGTTTTTTTACTGTAAACTGGACTCAGACGTTTGCATATTGTTTTTTACGGCAGTATCTAATATGCTGAAAGCTGCCGGAGTCATTACAGAATCATCAGTGCTCGTTCCAGTGTGATATATTCTGTTTGTCTAGCTGGCTGTTTTGCTACCAGATGTATTTATTGAAGCTGGCTGAGTATCTTATTCGGTGATGTTTTACTTGTTTATTCAAGAACGAGTTCATCAAAATTCAGCCAAGCTCTCTGTCCTCAACATACACAAATCTCATCTAGCATCTTGAACGCACCTATCACAACAGCAACTGAATGCAACACTGAACGTGATTCAAAAAACTGAATGCAAACTTGATAGGAGCAACGAAAAAAATCTGCCTCCCCCCAAATCCATCCCGGGTATTGCTCTGCAATACTGTAATGGCCTCTGAGAGGTGGAGGCACCATTTTTCCCTTTAGGGCACCAACCTTGCCTGGTAACTCAAACTCAGCTCGAACGCTGAGTCCCTGGGGAGTTTCTAGCAGGTGCCTGTCTTAGGACCCGTCTACTAGTGGAGTGGTCATGATGTCATGTACAATATTGTGGTCTCATCAGGGAGACTGATTTGTGTTGCATTAAGCAAGACAGAGTTGCTAATCTCCACTGAGGTTTATATGGGAAAATTTAAAGCCTATTTCAGTATATTAAATGAGGCTGAAAAGCTTCGATCAATAATTTCCCTTGTATGAAAAATAAGAGATGAAAATGATGGTAGATTGATTCAAAATACTTAATGCCAGATACCAGCTGAGGGAAGTACCTTGTAAATAGCATTTTGTACAGTTGCCAATGAATTAGTCTAAATTGTGAGGGTGATTGAAATGTATTTTATAATGTTCATCTCCACTTTAGTGGCCATTTACAAAATTCAGAAGAATATGAAATCCCCAAAGAGTAAGTGAGCAGCCAGCAAAAAACCAGAGTAGCTAGCAGTGGTAGTTTGCAAATGAGATCTTGGAGTACTTTATAAGACGAAAAGCCAGAGTTCTTTACAAGCAAGAAGAATCAGTGCTAATAGTGTTTTAAATTTTAAACTATGTTTTCCAAGTACCTCTTTTTTTCATCAACCCTCTTTTTTACATGGAGATTATGATCTTTGATGTGGAAAGTTAAATGGATGGGGTTTTTTAAAGTTAATTTGGTAATAAAAGAACGCTGCCTTCTCTGAGCAGCCCTACGCTCAGTTGAGCTGTTTTGTAGGACTGTGTTGTATCTCCTCACACTGATTTCTGCGGGGCATTAGGAGAACTGTGTTGCTTAGCTGGCTCACTGGAGCAGATGGTGACCTTGGCCAGTGGCGTGATGGCTCCTGGGGACAGCCCAGGGTCACAGCTAGAAGAGCATGCCCAAAGAGACCTCGGGATTGAGATCAGTCACATAGTCCATTGCAGCCTGTCTCTCCCTGCCCGTTCAGAAGAGCTCTGCAGCCCTCCTCCCCTTTCCTTGAGGTTTTTTCTGGTTCCCAGTTGCTCTGTGAGTTGTCTCAGGGCCGTTCCCACCAGTGCTTGGGGAAGGCTGCAGTGTGGGTCTGCCGCAGCCGTATTTTTTCCATGTCCTCAGAGATGACAAACAGTCAGGCAGTCCAGCAGGAGTTGCTCCAGAAAGATCCATCCATGTTGCAGCCACGTGGGAGCTTGGCTTTTGTTTTGGGAGTGAGCAACAATTTTTGCTTGTGTGCTCTTGTAGTGGGTGCTGAGTCGTTAGGGAAAGGGCTCTGCACTCTGCAAATTTGGGCCTTAACCACTCTGAGAACATTATTTTGTAATGATGTTTTGCTTCTTTCATGTATTGTGGCACTGCGGTACTGATCTTGGAGTTGATTTCTCTGCTAGCTGGAGCCAAGGCTTTATGCAGACAGATCCCACTCGAGCAGTTCGGATGACACGTGAGTGATGGCCAGGCTGCCTGCATGGGGTTCATGTCCACTTTTTGCCCCCAGGCTGTGAACCCTGCGTTTCCCACCTCTATATGGGGTTGTGCAAAAGTCTTCTTGGGCTGGGTGCTATTTTTTTGTTTGTCTTCATAATAAATATAATGGGAAAATCTCTGCGTCAAAGTCCTCTTGGGCGGTGCTGGTGTTTTTAGGAAAGCATTTTAGGTGCACTGCCACCTTCCTGCTCCATCATCTGGAGCAAAAAGACAATGTGCAGCTACTAATACTGTAACAGGAATGGCTAATGATTAATTTTATCCTTCACCTTACTGAGTTTTATTGGAATAGGAAGGAAATGCAACCAAGGAGGGGCTGTGGAGAGCTCACAGGGTTATGCTCATCACCAGTGCCAAAGGAAAAGTGCTAGAAGAGTAATATCTTCTTATGAGTAACAGGGAAACAGCATTTTTTCTGATGATTCAGTCTACTAATTAGTTTCCAATACTCAGTCCACAGGATTTTTGCAGAAAATAGGTCTTTCTATTTATAAATTGTTTTTCTATCAAGTCACAATTTTTAATTTGTGGCCTTGAGGATTTTCATTTCCTCCTCGTCAGGTGAAATTTAACTGAACCGTTTTCTGCCAGCGCTATACGAGCTGCTGTCAAAACTGCTCTCGGTGCCTCAGTCTAGGTCTCTGCAGGGAAGAGGGGAGCTGGAACAGGGCTGAGCCCCTCAGAGACCCCTTGGTACCTCAAAGTGACCATGAGCAACGGTCCTTTGTTTCATTTGTAGGAGACAGTGGCTCGGCCCTTACTCTGCTTCTCGCACCGGAGACAACCTGACAATCGGCAAAATCCATCTAAGCCCCCGAAGGACTGGCTGGCTCTCCACAGGTGATGTCTGACCTATTAATATTGATGAAGGTGAGTAGGACAAACAGATTTAGCTCGAATCTCAGGTCGTTGATTAGAAAAGCACAATCCCCTCCCTCCCACCGGAGCGTGTTTAATCTAAAGCTCTTAGGTGAGCACACCGCTCCCCTGTTGCCTTCCTCTTCAGAGCCTGCTGTGTTACCGGCTCCGCACCTCCGTGCGGGAGAAGGGAACGCAAAGCGATATGCACAAATACTGCGCGACTCCCAGAGCTATGGGCTGAAGAGACTTGAGTTCTGGTACCCCCTGGGTCCTGACGAAGCAGTAGCCTTTCCCTCATGGACCTGGCCGTTGCCTATGTCTAGGCAGTTTGCCTACCCAGCTGCTTGCTTTCATAAAATTCATAAATATATCTATATACACACACATATTTCTTTGGGGCCTTCATTCTTCTGTGAGGTGTCTCTGAAATCAGCTGTGGGGTTCAAAATGTACCTGAGGAAAAGGGAACATGTCTGTCCATTCCCAAGGCAGGGTCAGGTTGGAGGTGACTGACTTCTTTAAAAGTTGAGACAAAATGAAAAAGGACTCAAAAGTTTAAAAAAAACCCAAGATTTCTCACCAGAAGAGAGCCAGCAAGTACAGAGTTGACTGTTGCATCCATTAGATTTCCTTTTTTCTCCATATTGCCAGGTTTTGGGGGAAAAGTCAAGGATGGAATTAAATGTCAAAATGGGGCTTGGAATCAGGATCTATATTTTAAATCTTTTCCAGGTTTGGGCTGTTGTGTGGTTTTAATTTTAACTCATTATAAAAGAGTGGCAAGCTTTTTTGTCCAGTGTTGATAGTGTAAATAGAGAAATCCAAGGAGGGTATTTCCTCAAAGTTTTTTAAGTTAAAAAACATGGTAAAGTTCTGCATAATTTCTCCATATGTTTTCTTGTATAAAAAACTTGTGATGAAAGTGAGGAGACTTGTATTTTCTCTCTGGCACTGCTTGCTGTGTTTCAAAATCCTGTTTGGTGTTTGCAATTGCACACTTAAAATAGGCTCTTTGTGCTCATTCATAATTTTTCTTGAAGGTTATCAAGGGTAATAAAATATTATGGAATGCATTTCTGAAAGCTAGGAGCTTTTGAAATATTTATTAACGTTTCTACATGTTCTTTGCAGAGGAGAAGCAGGTGAGGATTAATGTACGTCACTTGGGGCAACTGGCCTGACCAAACACATTTAGCTCATCCGAATGCTGAGCTGCATCCTTGATATTTCCCAGCACTTGGGATCCCGTTCAGAGTTTGCTGGAGCCACTTGCCCGGCAGTGGAGGTCTCAGTATAAATCCTCGCGGCTCTGGCCTCGGACGGGACCACCAGAGCGTTGCCGGTTCAGCGGACGAGCCTGGGATGGTGAATGTTGCCCTCGCTCCTCTTGCAAAGCTTGGCAGTGTCTTTGAAAATGAAAACCCTTGCGACTTTACAAGCCATGCGGTGGGAGCGCAGCAGCAGAAGCGGAGGAGGGTGTTTCCGCAGGCATCAAGCGACAAGGCTTTGCAAGGTAGCGAATGTCCGGCACTGCTTGCCGGCACCGGGACGCAATAGGTGGGTAACTGCAGATGTGACTGCCCCGGAGGAAGGGAGGCAGAAGCAGGAGGGGTAGGAGAGACGCTTCGCTGCCATTGCTCTGACCAGCAAACAACTAAGCGCTAGTCAGTAGATCGGCCCGTAGCATTTTCCCCCAGCCACTGTCCTCAGATGGCCTGTTCATGCTATGGCCAGTGGCTATCGGCCTCAGATGGCCAATGCATCCTCAGCATTGAATCCCGTGCAAAGCAAAAAAAAAACCCAACCCCAAGCCTCTGAGCAAAAGGTTTTAAACTTACGCTATCTGGGAGAAAACTTCTCACATGGGCTGGTTTATAGATTGTAACAAATAATACCAGGCCCCGGGCTGAATGCTAAAGCTGCGGCTGCATTTTGAATCCGCTGCTAATTCATAAACATCACAAGCAGTTGATTTCAGCAGAACCCCTTGATTTAATTACACTCTTGTATACAATGGGGACCCTGCGTTTTCCTATATGTAATGAATATTAAGCTGATAGCCCTGTAATTTCCTGTGCCAGGCTTGCTCTCATTTTTTGCATATTGATAACACATTTGGTTTGTTATTTTCCAATTTTCCAGTCTTCTAGACTTGTGCTCAGCGAGTTCTCCACAGTAATTGCTGTTGGCACACACATTTCCTTCCTCAAATCTGCTCTAACACCCTGGAATGAATTTTGTCTCATCCTAGAGATTTGCTTGGGTTTGATGTTCTCTTATTTATTCATTGCCTTTAACTCGGCAACCCTGGAATCATGCAGGACACTGGATATAATTTCATATTCTACAGTTTTAATTTCCTCCTTTATCCCAGGCAGCCCCCCTTTCCCTCCACGTGCACGTGTGGATGTTTTTTGTCTGACCCTGTGACTTTCTGCTGTTCCTAAGCCACTTTCCAGTGGTACTTCCTCAGAAACTCCTCCTCAAATCTGAACACCAAAAGGGATTTAAATGTGGCAGCATCAAAAGTAAGTCTGGTATTTACTAAGTCTTCCTGGCCTACCGGTGCTTTTGGTGTTTGTTCAACTTGCTTTTTCTCTCTGTCTTTGAGGTTGCTCATCTGGGTGTGTCCTACCTTGCCTCTAGAGGAGGGGGGGAAATAAATCTCTCTCTTCATGGGATTTAGTTATTGGAAGAGGTGCAGGCTGAGGTCTGTGTGCCAGGGAGGCAACGTACGAGGCTGCTTTTGATTTGAGTGTTTTTGTAGGACTAGTGTGGAATTAAAACAAAAAAAGGAGTTGGCAATATACCTGAACTTCTATTTGAACTAGAAAACAGACCTTCCTTAAGTGTTAATCATACAAGATACGTCAGCTAAGTGTCTGTAAATGCCATCCCCAGCCTGCTGCACTGGAGTGCCGGGGAGACATGCTTGGCCCTGAAAAAGGGTGAGCGTTTGATGCCTTTGACTGTCGCTGGTCTTAGAAATTACAGCAACTTAGGAGAAAAAAAAAGACAAAGACAGAGAAGGTAAAAAGGAAAAAAGAAAAGCATTAACTGAATTTCCCAAGGTGCTCTGTGATAATCAGCTTTCTCAAATGTGCCCTAAGGAGGGCACCCACTTACTGAAGCCCTTGAGCTTATGGTTTCTGTTCAAAAAATAGACAAATAGACTGTTGCCCGTGGAAATGCCGGGCAGGCTGTGCACGCTGCTGGTGCCTCTGGCTTTTGAGACTCCGGGGCCCATTTCTGTCTCTGAGATGCTCATGAGTCTCATGTCCTGAACAAGCAGGTACACCGCAGCACCCGACACACCTCTTACGGCCGTGATGCAAGTCGAGGTCCTCTTTCGCTGTGAGTTCATGATACTGTTTTCCATCCTGGGTATAATTTCTCTGGCTGCAAAAGATGAGGAGCCAGGGCCTGAGGCAGGGACCTGTGTGGATGAAGTAGTCACGTTGATGGTGATGTTGCCGTGTGATGATGCAAATTTTTCTATTTTTGTCAGAAATTAGAGTCTTGGTGAACCAGAGTCTAGATCAAAGATACCGTAGTTGGAATTCCGCTTATTTTGTCACCTCGTTCTGCAGAGTAACCTACTTCTTGGTGCTACCTGATGTAATCAGAAGCAATCTGTGCAATTAAGAGTCTGAGAGACATCTTTGGATGGGAAAACTGTCAGGTTACTACCTTTCCCAGTTGAGTCTTATTTTCCTTAGTGCTCTCAAGGTCTCTTAGTTCCTTTCAAGAGACAATTCGTACTCACAAGCTCAGCAATTATTGATGGCTTCCTTTGTCAGACAAACAGAGTATGTGAGCATGTGTGTATCACTCACAAGGTACATACCACTGTCCTAAATGCGTCTTTGAACACATTAAAATTAGAAGCAAAACCAGCGTTCCTCACTGAACCCCCCTTTTTTTTAAAAGCAGAATTAATTGCACCAACTCTTCATCCATGTGTATAAAAGAGGAAAATGGCCCATTTTTTTTCTCCTGGTGTGGGTTGTTCTTATTCCTGTTGAGAGGGCTGATCAGGAAGGACATGTGTTCAGTTCTTGTTGTGTGATGGTTCTGAGGGCTTAGCAGTGAGCTCAGAGATAAGCGGGTGCTGGAGCGCCGCGGTGAGCTAGGATGAGCCGAAACATGTGCTCGAGGGCTTCGCTCCATCTGACCCACGTGGCTGCGTTCACCTGGTGATGCTGGAGCCAGAACACGAGGTGTGAAGAGCCTCCTGGACCCCACCTTTCCTCCCACTCACCACTCCCCTTGACGGCTGTCGCGACCTGCCCCGACCTGCCGGTGCAGCGCTCAGTGCCATCCCTCCCCTGCTCGGCGTGCTCGCACTGAGCCAGGTTAACCTAAAAACGGGCGGGTAGGTAGGGGTTGTTTTGCTGGTTTTGCCACGCTTGCTGACTCTGGAGCGCTCGCCGTGACGCCGGGTAAGCGAGGGCTCGGCCAGCTGCGGTGCGCAAGCCAAAACGAATGAGGTCTTTATCAGCTGGGCTGCCTTGCGTGGAGGAGGTGCTGATCAGTTGGAGACTTCCGTCCTGAAAGGCTGGTTGTGGGTGTCACGGCAGGGCACCCCAGGCACCGTTAGCAGCAGAGGCACTAGTGGCAGGCAGCTTTGGTTCAGGAAAAGGGGAGCTTTTTCTGAGACAGATTTGCAACCTTGTGCTCTATAGATTTCTAACAGTATTTTGAATGGTGGGACTTGCTGGGTCTGTGTGATCCTGGCTCAGGTTCAGTTTTGGTACCTTGGAGGTGAATCGATGGTTTATATTTCACATTTATACAGGGCCCAAATCATCCTTCTGGCTGTAGCCCATTTAAATAATGGCTGTTTCTGCAATGGTAAGGGGTGAAACTGGTTCTCCTGCACTTCCGTTTCTGAGAAGAGAGCAGAAAGTGGCTGAGCGAGCGGCACATACGGTTGCAATAGTCTTGGAGCAGGAGGTTCAGAGTTATTTGTAACAGTTGAGCACGGAGTTGGGCATAATGCAGCAGAAACATTTCTTTTGTGATTGAAAGGCATTTGCTCTTGATTGGTGTGTAAGTGTTCTACCTGGGAATATCGAGGGGCTGTGAACCTGAAACATTTCAGGCACGAGTGCTTATCAGTCACATCTGAAAACACCGGAGCAAAATGGCCTCGTGACAAACACAAGCAGGGCAAATAACCACCTTTACAAGATGGTTTTATAGAGAGGATAAACAACAGGGGCTGGATCCTCAGTTGTAGTAAACCACCTGAATCCTGTGTTCAGTTTTGGGCCCCTCACTACAAGAAGGACGTTGAGGTGCTGGAGCGTGTCCAGAGAAGGGCAGCGGAGCTGGGGAGGGGTCTGGAGCACAAGTCTTATGAGGAGCAGCTGAGGGAACTGGGGGTGTTCAGTCTGGAGAAGAGGAGGCTGAGGGGAGCCCCCATCGCTCTCTACAACTACCTGAAAGGGGGTTGTGGTGAGGTGGGTGTTGGTCTCTTCTCCCAAGTAACTATCAATAGGACGAGAGGAAACGGCCTCAAGTTGCGCCAGGGGAGGTTTAGACGAAATATGAGGAAAACTTTCTTTACTGAGAGAGTGGTCAAGCATTGGCACAGGCTGCCCAGGGAGGTGGTGGAGTCACCATCACTGGAGGTGTTCAAAAAACGTGTGGATGTGGCCCTTCAAGACATGGTTTAGTGGGCATGGGGGTGTTGGGTTGATGGTTGGACTTGATGATCTTAGAGGTCTTTTCCAACTGTAATGATCCTGTGATTCTGTGTGTGCTGACACTGCCAGTTGAGGTGCTGATCCTCAGAGATCCATAGAAATATCACGCAGGAGCAGCTGCCTCTTTGCTCTGTGGCTGTAGACAAGCTGTTATGAGCAGGCCTGAGAGCCAGGCATCCAGCATGGTTAGGAAGTTGATGTCATCCACCTCTAAGCTTGGGAGCTGGTGAGAAACACTTCCTACCAGCAAACCTTTCTTTATCTAGAATCGTTGTGGAGCAGGCAAATCAGGTGAGCTTGGACACTGTGCAAGGGATGCTATGTCAACGGTTGTTTGCCATCGCTTCAAACCCCAGGGGATGCTTATTTCTTTTAATTCTCCCCTCAGACCAAATATTGACCAGCAGACTGGGAGTACCCACTCTTTTGGGGCAGCAGGACAAAAGCATCTGAAAGGGCTGTTGGAGTGCACTTGGGAATGCTGACATGGTCCTAGTGGACAAGAGCTTGCAGGTGCAGTGACTCATTAACTTGTACATCTTGTCCATCCTCCCCATATAAAATCTGGGATCTGAGTTGGTGTAAGGGGCAAGTTACTTTCAACTGAGCTCAGACCTCAATCACAGAGAAAACGTGTGCTGCTCCTTTTGTCAGGCTTGTATTCAGGTGAGGAGTCCAGTACACAGAGCTGCTGATTTGAGACTTTTGCCTGTGTGAAATTCGCTTTGGAAGAGTAATATCATTAAAAAGGGAAGCTGGCTGGCTCTCCTAAATTAAGCAATTACTCTTGGACACAGCCCTCTCTGCGAAGTAGTTGGAAGTTCATCCTCAGGCTGAGATGGAAGGTGGTTTAACAACGTGTTTTACAAAGTGTAGGTGGATAAATTTCTGAGGCATATCTGTATAAACCTGCTGTAAAGGCTGCACAGAGGTTAAGCAGATAGATAACTTTATAGAAGCTGAATAATCACACTATTACTCTATATAATCTTGCTGGAAAGCATATTTTTTTACAGAGCAATGATACAGAAGATATTTGTGTGTAGTGATTACAGCAGCAGAAATCAATTGCACATAGCAAATAATTTGTTAGCACAGGGATGCACATTATATCATCAATAAAGGGATTAGTTTGTTGAACTATAATGAGGGTGAGAAGAAAACAAACTTCACAGTGGTGTAACTAGTCCAGTCATAATATTGGCAACAAATACATCTAGTATACATACATCCCTCTGAAGATTAGTATGGTCTTGTGAGGTTTCCTTAATACCCACTGGCTCTATACGTTCTTTACATCTTCAGTATATGCCACAAGGAGCTAACTCATTAAAAATAGTAGCCTGATTTTAAGGAATAAAGACAAGTACACTGCTACATTTGCCACTACAGAAGAAAGAACTATCACCCTAACGTCATGGCATCTATTAAGATCCCTTCTGTTAAGATACAGGTAGGGTAATTGGTTTCTTTTTTCTGTTCGTTAAGAGCCATGTCATCTTGGATTAGATATTCCCAAAGGCGGGCATGATCCCTTATCCTTTGCTTGGATGGGGCCCTGGGGGTGCTAATCTCAGCTGAGCTCCTCTTACACAAATCCTACTCCCTCGTTGCACGTATGCTGACAGTCACAAATCACTGTGGAGGAGAAGCCTCCCCAACACCTGTGAGGTGGGTTGGTTTAATTATCCACACTGCAAGAGTGGATTTTCCAAGTGTGCTGCTGATGGCACATGTTCAAGGTCACCTTAAGAGAGCAGGACAGCTTGGCGGAGAGACAGATGTTAGGCTCTGCCTTTTCTCCCAGCACCTCATCAGCCACACATCCCCACACCCCTTCCGAGCTGCAGGAGAAAATCCCTCCTCGAACCTCTCCAAAAGGTGTCATTCACCCCTGTCTGCAGCTCCCTGGTGCAGAGGGGACGGGCTGGTGCATGTAACTCCTTTACAGGCAAGGCAGGGCATGGTGTCTTCTCTGGGAGAGTCCCGTTGGTCCTCAGGGAGTACCAAGGTCAGGGCCACCTCCCGCATGATGCTCTGCAGGGACTGGTAGTGCTGAGGGCTGAGATTTGGCTTGCTACAAATCCTACACATTAGGTAGGAATGAGTCTTGCCTTACTCCAGGTTTGAGGATGAATTTAAAACTGACCACTTTGGAGGAGAGCCAGAAAATGAGCCGGCAGCTGAAAAGGCAAGTTGTGCATCGGCAGGGGAAAATAATCCCTCCTGATTCCTGCAGGTAACCAGAAGTCTCAAGGCGTGGGATTAATGTTACATAAATAAGGGGTAAACAAACTCAGAGGTAGTAGAATGCCTAAATCCTTCAGTCCTCTTACAAATCAAACCTGTTCTAGAAGGATTCAATTATTCCTGAGATCTCACCTTAGCTAGGGATTAACTGACACCAGAGATCAGGAAACCCATTATCTTTGAATCTGTGTATATACTTGCTGGACTTAGTTTTTGCTGTAGATGGTATAAGGGAGATGCAAGGCCTTAACACATTACCATGAGGCCCATTTTTAGAGTCAGCCAGTGGTCCCTTCGGATTCCGCTGGAGCAACTGGAGGTTGTAGTTTCTTGGCCAAGAAAAAAGGGGAATATGACACCTCCCGGCATATAGCGAGAGCTGGGAGAGTAGTGAAAAATATCTGATGTTGCCCTGCATTGTGTGGAGATGTTTTCTGCAAGCTAATTAATGACCTTTAGGATCGGTCAGAAGGTGTTGCTATTCCTTGGCCCATTTCTGTGATGGCTGAAGCAAAAAGCCCATTTGTCAGGGCTATTTTGGGAACTGTTTGGCTTCCAGTGTCTTGTACCGTGCTCCCCACCATCATGGGCATGTCAAAACCTGAGGACTAGTTCCCTCAGTTGCAGAGTGCATGACATGAGGTGGAAGGCAGGAAAGTGGCAACAGCAGAGTCTCTGACCTAAATATAAGGAAATCACATCTGAGTTATTACTGAAAACCGAAACACATGTAAATTCTACCTCGGCTGGCCTATTCTGGGCAGCTTCCAGACATTTAATTGCCTAAGACAGATCTATAGCACTGTCATTGTCTGCTGGGGACCCGTATAAATCGTCAGTGATGGTTTCTTTTGCCATTTCGTGTAGCCATGCCTGGTGGCTTGAGCGTTACAGGGAGGAAGCAAAATACAATTCATCCTGTCAAGCACTGCTCTGTATTGTAATTGTAGTATCTATAAGGAGTGTCAGGGCTGGATTATTGGAGATGTCAGAAACAAAATAGGAGAGATTAAACGGCCACAAAGAGCTGCAAAATGAGGAGGTAATTGCACTTCATGAGAGTGCAAAGATAACACTGGGAACGTAGATCTCAACTCGCGTTGTGTGGAGTTAAAAGCGCGTGCTTTGCGTCCCTTAGTCTCTAAGTGCACTCCTGGGAGCACGCTACCATGCCTGGCCTAGAGGAGCCGAGCGCTGGGCGAGCATGGCCCTGCTGAACTTGCCGAGGAAGACGCCATGCTCCTCTTGCCAGAGAGGGCACAGGAGAAGGGGGAACTCTGCTGCCTCATGAATGCACTTTAGCAGCAGTGTGTTACCCAGCCTTTTAAATGAAGAAGACAGCTCCCTGCTGAATACAAAAGAAGGGAAGACATGTAAGTGATTCTGCATGAAAGGTTTGGACAGGCAGAACATCTCCAGACGTAATCGCAAGTGTGCTGCCTGGTGTACCACGCTACACCCCTCGGCATGGGGCCAGTTCTGGGCTTATCCATCGCCTTCATCAGCCTCTCAAATGCTGCCCCAGGTGAGCCAACCTGAGCTAACCTGGGGTCGGTAGGAAGCCATGAGACCTTTGGGGAGAGAGGCAGAGCATGAGCTTTTTGCCTTCTTGCAGATGCCAGCTACCATCCTGAAACAGTGCTCAGGCCGCAGGAGAGCTCTTCTGCCTGGCATTTATCTGCGGTTGCTTCTCGTTACCGAAAGGCTCTGTCTGCAGAAAGGCTTCTGAACGCTGCTGTACCAATACTGGACAGATATATTTGTTTTCTCTCAGCTCCTGTTTTCTCCATTGTGTCTGCATGGCACCTTGGGGGGATTTCTAGACTGGCTGCAGAGCAAGAGGACATCTGTAGAGACTTATCTACTGTAAGGAGCCATTTAGTCCCTTTATAACTGATGGAGAAAAACAGGCCCCTCCGGGGTTCAGTTTACCGAGTGGCTGTAAGGTGGGTTGAACTGCCCTGCGGGGCTTCCCTGGGCTCTCTGACTGTAAAGGGAGCCAAGGCAGTTCACATGCGCTTCAATAACTACGAGCAGTGAGATGAATTTGACCATAGTGTATGCCAAGCTCTACGGTGGAGTAGTTGGATGCACTTGGGCTATCTCTATGTTAGCAAACCAGACAGTGCAGCTGCCCTCCCAACTCCTGTGAGAATGGTCTGCTAGCCAGGACCACTTTCTAAGAGTTATATAGACTTACTCTTCTCCCTGACTGAGATACATCACTTTCTGTTTAGCATTTGGTCCTGTTATTGTGGTACCTGAGCTCTTGAACACTTGTCTCCAATGAAGCCGCTTGTGCGATGCTGCAGCAAGGCTGAGGGGTGACGTCGTGCCTGTTGTCCAGGTGAGGAGGTGGGAGTAGCCTCCAGGTCAGGAGTAAAAGTGTGAACAAAGGAATTCACGTGCTCGATAATCACTGAAATCAAATTTCCTGTACGAAGTCAGGGACCATGTGACATGGTAAAAGTCAAACAGAGAATACAGAGCACAGAAAGGTCTTGCTCCTCCCTGCAAGGAGTTAGCAGGGGCCAGTGTGGCCTGATCTCTGTATGGCCTGGTCTCCTGCTTGGCCATGTCTCACACATGCCTCCTGCCAAGCCAGAGATGAACTTCTTCTCATGGAGCACAGGGGTATGAGTTGGAGTGGAGCAGCCTACCATCTTTCCTTTCTCTGAAGGTTTAAGGGACATATTTTCCTTTTCCTGGAGCAAGGAGGTCAGCATGGCTTTTCTACACATAGAGGAGGATGTGCACTGTCTTTATGAAATGCAATTTGGGTTTTCTTTTTTCCCAAGAAGCTTCATGTTTAATAGAGTAAAAGTGTGTTACATCAGATGAGATTGTTTACTGGCAGTTAATTGGAATCTGCCTGGGTCCAATAACTATTTTTTTATGGTGTCTGATTAACTGCTAACCTAAATTCAGGATACTTCCCCTGGCATAAGTAGAATGGGCTAACTGAGGATCAAGCCCAATTAGTCTAAGTGGCATGGGTTCTCCTTTGCATCACTATTCAAACCCTGTAGAATTGAGCTTTGCAGGAGAGAAGGAATTTGGCCACATGCCTCCCTTGCCAGTTTGGACGAATTGATGTGTGACGTACGTAGGTAGCTCTACCAAGTCAACTGAAGAGCACTGCAGGCAATTATCCATTAGTATAACAGCTCCTTGGTATAATATTTATACATTGTAATGCTAAAAAAACTGGACATGATGATAGCTTTTGCAACACTGTACAATTCATACTCTGCTTTTCATGTTTAATATTTTAGAAATAATGGAACACATTTCATCAGGAAATGCAGTGTGAAATGCAGGGGGTATAAATAAGCACTTAACTGAAGCAGAGATCTCCATTGCTTGCAAAGAATCTCCTCCTAACTTCATAAATGTCCTGGGATATTTGATGTAAGAAAGTCTTTGCAATGGTAACCCTGAGATGACCAGTTGGTAGAAATCTCCGCAGCTCACCTCATGGAGAGTTGACATCATGTCCCCATGAGAGGCAGGGACAGAGTTCCCCTGTACTGCTGTGAGAGCAGGATTTCTCCTGCATATCTAGTGCCAGGCTTCAGTGACTTCCCCGTCAGAGATGTCTGTGGAACCTGGAAATCCAATTTACAGTTGAAAGGATTAATAACTGGCTATTATCACGCATTACCTGAGAAAATAACTCTGTCTTCTGTGTATTAAACAAGTGGTTCTTGGGCATCAGTGTGCTCGATGCTTGTGAAACTCTCCTTGAGGATTCTCTGCTGTTTGTGGTCAATATAGCTTCTTCCACCAGGGCAGTAATTTGCTACACTCCCACCCAGCAGACTACATGTTCAGGTGCTGCACACCTTCAAAAGCTTTGAGTCTTTGGAACTTCAGCCTCCACCTACAATTTTCTTGAAACTGTTTTTTTACAATATCGGGATGATATTGGAAAGGCTCGTCCTCATCGCATGCCTTGCTCCATGGACAGATTGGGGGGTGGGGAGAGGAATTCAATTTTTAAATGTACGCTTTTCGAAATCCACCTTAGAGCTGTGGGCTTGTGGTTGCCTGGTTTATTTTAGTGTGATTGTGTCCTAGTCGCCTTAAGAACCGCTGTTAAAGCATTTCAGTAATCGTAACAGTCCAGGAGGTCCAGCTTTATGAAGAAGGAAGCCGAGAAAGGCATGCTAAGGGCAATTCACTGGACCACCTGGGACCCCAGGTGATGTATCCTATCCCAGTGCCATGGTGCAACTGTTGGGACTGTTGTCACCTCAGGTGGGATTCACCTCCTCTAACCTACAAGTCTGATACTAGTATTTCTCATTAAAGCTCAGTTCCTGAAGTTATCTGAGCATATCAGAGTATTAGATTTCATTTTTTCCTCTGGAAGTAGTAGTTTGTGTAAAAAAAGTTGCAATCCTAAAGGGTCAGGAAACACCAGGAAAACGCAGTAATTCTGGGAATGTTTATTTAAAATTGTGTCTGCTCTTCAAACCAGTTTTATGACTGTTGGGGACTGTGGGGCTTGGTGATGCTGCAGCGAGAAATTGTGAACTCTGAGGCACATTTTCACCACTCTGGAAGTATAAAAAAAGAGGTAGTGTAAATGAGAATTAGCTTTTCCAGGCTCTAATAGCTCCTGGTGGGTTTACTGATCTATCAGTGATCCTTCCACAATCTTCGGAAAGTTAAGAACCCTGATAAAATACCCATTGAAATCAGTGAGTAGTTCTGTACACCCCTCCGGGCGCTGGATGAGATCCGGCCTAAATAGCCGACCGGCATTCTCATGGGTCAGTGCAGGAGCAGGGAACATACCAAGGCAGGTATCATTTTCGGTTTCAGTATGAATTTTGCGACCTCCACTTTGGCTCTAGCCTGGCCAATCTACATTTCCATTATGGACAAGGTTGATCTTGCATCCCTACGGCACATTGCTCAAATTATATGCACACACGGTAGTCATCAGCCATTTTCCAGCGACTCAGGCCTTGATATTAAAGCACGTACGGTTCGTGCATCCGCTGTATTGTAAATCTGCTGGTGCTTCCACGCAGACTGCTCAAGAAGCAGGAGAGACACAGAAACATCTGTTTAGAGTTTTAAGCAGCTTGTTAGGTGAGTTCAGCACCTGGGTTTCCTGCGGTGAATCGGCTACGCTCTCCTCGGTACGTGCGAGGAACGGAGAAGTGCAGTACTCCTAGGGAACGGCCGCTCTCCGTTCACGGTGCTTGCTCTGGGTGATCGGACTTGATGATCTTGAAGGTCCTTTCCAACCTTAGTGATTCTGTGATTTCTGCCGGTGCCCGTGGGAACGGCCTGCTCAAAACCTCCCAAAGGAGATCGGGGGGAACAGCACTCCGGGAGGGGAAGGTTTACTCTGCTAAATGCCAATGAACCGGATTCTACCTGTGGAATTAAACCAGAGGAGAACCTGGCCCTTTAATTTTAACTGTTATGGCTTATACCTGCAGCCCGGCGTGTATCCGCAGGCGGCACTCGGCGTGCCACGGGGTCCGGCTCAGGCCGTGTGGATCGGCGCTGCTCGCCGGATATCCTCGGTAGCAGTGCGGAAACACACAGGCTGTGGTGTTCGCCATCTTACTGGCCTCCCAGCTGCCTCTCTGATAGTACCCACTAACCTGCAGTAGTTCTGAAAACAATCACTATATCGGGTTAGAAAGTCCAAATCCTGAACCAGTTTTCTTCCCAAACCCTTTCCTCCCCTTCCCCACAAATGAAAAGAACCTCTTTGGTTTGATGAACATTGCAGAAATAAATGGAAATCTCGTTCAGGCAGGAGAATTGCCCTGAAAGCAGGACGAGGGGCTCAGCTCTGGAAGGGAGACACGAAGCAGCTGCACGGTGACGGGCTGCTTCTGTTCTGACAATCCTGTTTTCCTGCCCACGTGTAACATGTTGGGTATGAGTCGATGTGAAGGGCTAATTTGCCACAGCAAGGACATTTTCTATTTAAGTAAATTCATTTTTGACCTACCTGGGGAACCCAGGAGCGCATCCTCTCCGCCTGCTGAAAGGGCCTGGTGGAACAGAAGAAACGTCTTTGTGAGACAAACTGTTGGGTTGCAATAACATGTTCTGTTCCTTGCTAACTCTAGGGTCAGACTGTCTAAACCGTGTGCTAATGCGCTCGTGTAGCAGCCCGCATACAGAAATATAGAACCAGAATAATTTTGGCTGTGCCTAAAGCACACTGTACCCTACCCTAAAGCCAGCGGACCACAGGCTGGCTCATGGCCTCTTGCAGAGCCCACGGGCTCACCAGGAGCCCCCAGTTTTGGTCCTTTATGGGCTGAGGTCCTCGGATCCCTTTGGGCTCGTCCCTTCCACTAGCACCGACATTCGGGGAGAAGCAGGGCTGCGATCACCTGGTGCCTTCCCGCTCCTCGCCGAACGGCGAAGGCCTGCGGTAACCTGGACGTAATGCGTTTCATCTCCTGTAGCTACAGTGATCACTGAGCTATTTCTCTCTCTTTTCTGAGTGATTTTTATTATTATGTATAACAGCGCGTGGTCTCCAGTGGATAAAAGCCTCTAATTCTATTTTATCCAACTCAGAGAGCAATCTCAGCAACTGGCTGTTGCCTTTATTATTCAGTAGCAGCTATGCCGTGTATTACTGCGTATGATATGAAGGACTTTGTAATAAATAGTGTTCCTTTAATCTGCCTGTTCTTATATCATGTTCCCCAGATAATCCCCTACTCCACCCCGAACTATTTAATAATTCTTTTTCTGCCAATCTGTTTTCTCTTTCACACAGGCACACGTGCCCGCCTGCCCTGGGACACGGGACACGCTTTCCGTCGGTCTCTCTTCCTGAGCTTTCTTCAAAGTCCTGCGTTTCCATGCCTGTGTCGCTAAGAAGAAGAATATTTCTTGCTTGTCTGAATTTGTGAGTAACAGTAAACTGTCTTCTGTTTAGATCCCAGCCATTTGGTGCACAGTAATGATTTTTTTTTTTCCTGAATGGAGCCCAAAGGCCTCCAGGAGACAACGAGATCTGGCGCGGCAGGCCAGGGTTGGTGATGTTTCTGGTTCTGCTGCTCACTGCTTTGTCTGATCCCAGTGGCTTTGTGGCTCTTCCTTCTCAGCCCTTGTGTGGGTGGATTGTAGCCCTTCAGGGAAGGGGCTCTCCCAGGTGGGAACGTGAGCTTTGGGCAGCAGGGATCGCTGGCGTGCAGGTACCAAGAGGTCCGGCTCTCCCAAGGGTCTGTCTTTGACAGCGGCTGCTTCGCAAGGGCTGAGCAGAAATAAGTAGGGCTGGGAGTGGAGGAGCGTTTTGTGGCAGGGCCGGGGGAGAGGGACCAAGGCCTCATGTGCACCGCTCTGAGCCTGCGAGGGTCTGGCCGTGATGACTCGGGCACTGCTTCCAGTCGGGCACTTCTGCGTAGCCGCCCTTTCCCAACACGCACCATCAGCTCCCACTGAGCAGCAGGTTAGGGATCAGGTGAACCGAAAGATGTGTCCAGACCGCGATGGTTAATATGCCGCAAAAGATGTGTCTGTTAATTTGCCTTCTCCCCCTCTGAGTCCACACATAACCATTGGCTTTCCAATACCTGTGGCAACGAGGTCCGTGTCTAAAATAATGCAGGGCTGCTCGCTTGCATTTTCCTTGGAGCAAAGACCACATGAAGAGACAGGTGGTCATAAATCAGGATACACATTTTACTGGAGTAGTCTGCCCCTAGCCAGGCCTGACTAGCTAAGTCCGACTTAACACACCGCGTGCTTTCTCTGGCACTGTAAACTGGGGCTGTTAACCCCCAAGGAGCAGAGCATGAGAGCTGGGAAGGGGATGTCATGACGAAAGGAATGATGAAAGAACCTAAATCGAAAAGTAGAGTATCTGTAATGGTACCACACTTCGCTGCTTGAAAGTTAGTTCCTTCTGCCGCGAGTCGTGATTTATTATAATTAACTGTTTCTACAAAACCTACTAATGAAATCATGCGAGTATTTCTTAAAGCGGGCAATAACGCTGAACCGAGGAAGACATGAAAACAGTTCTGATCATCTATTAATAGTGTAGCAGTCCTCTTTTGAAAAGATCCCCAAATTCGTGTGTGGTGGCATTAAACACTAACCTCCTTAAAGAACACTTAGTGCACCTTAGTAGTATCTATTATAGTATATGGGATTTTAATTGCTTTATTATAAAAGAAAGCAATATTCACCCTTTTATGAATTTTGATTTAATGACTTTAGCACATTCATTATTAGTTCATTATGGTTCTGTGGAATTGAGGCCTCCTGAGTTAAAAGGATGTCCCCACACTAAGCTGGCCTCAATTAAAATGTAATCATATTGTGGTTAATCTCAAGGACTTGCTCTATGAGTGCAGGGGTATGCGAGAGAGAGAGGCAGTGGGGGGCACGGGGAGGAAACGCAAATGCAGAGAGGCAGGATTTGCGCTGGTGAAAAGCTGTTTAAGCTCACGTCTGAAAACGTCCAGGGCTATCATCTGAAATTGCTTTCTTAGCTTGACCCGTAATATCACATGTTTAAAGCCACAACTAGAACTTCTTGAAATAAATAAAACACCACTGATCTTCAGCAATACAGGAAAACCCTATTTATGACAGTTTGGCCAGTTCCTCATCAAGGCCTGGAGCCAGCAAAGGTCCATGACAAATGGTCCATGGACAGTCCAACAGGTATCAGCGAGGCTTGGAGGGGACTGGAGGTCGATTCTTGTGCAAACTTGCTACCAGACTGGGGCCCATAGGCGTGCGCAAACGGGAAGAAGAGAGAAGCCCCTTGCAGAGGAAAATGCCAGTGTTCAAAATGCTACAGGAAATAGTGATATGTGGATGAGTGGAATAACAGAATTTCTGGGGAAGGGCAGCTGCATAATTAACATTCTGCTTCTGTGCTTGTGTTGCCTAGGTTGGATGCACAAGAAAGCCCTCTCCTGTTGAGCCTTACGCTGCCATGTTTCACCACTGGGCCACGTTAGGAAAACCAACAAGTAGTGATGATCTGGAAGAAGATGAGAAATTCAGCTCACAAGTAATTTGGTTGGAAAATTCCCTCTTTGATGTTTTGCCATACTGAACGGTATAATAACTCTTCCAGAAGAACACTCCAAACAGAGCTATTTTGGGATTACTTGTCTCCTTTAGCTTTTATCCTGTGGTTTTCCTGTATCTTCTTTTTATCTCCCACATCTCATTGAAAATGTCTCAAGCTCTCACCAACTACTTCTGATGTTTGAAGATCCCTTCAAGCTTAGATCCTGGGTATAAATAAGAGTTCTTGTTAGTAAAGCTGGAGTGCTTTGCAGCAACAGTTTGAAAGGCTTTATGTTACATTTTTTGGCTCTACAGGGGAGCCAAAACTGGAATCCATGAGGCCCAAAACTGAGGAGAATGGGGAAAGGCCAGATTCCTGTGTGTTGCAAAGCAAGTCTTGTAATGCAGGGGTCAGGGAGGATTTCCATGATGGCTTCCCATTTAGAAAAGCAGATCCTCAAGGAGTATAAAACTGAGTACAACCTTCAATTTAAGTTCATAAATTGATGTAATTTGAGCTAAATAAATAGTTAAAAGAGAAAAAAACTTAAACCCCAGAGAAACTAGAATCCTTCTTTCACATAATGTCCTTGTTAATATAAAGTCCCGTGAACATTTTGAAGACCAGCAGTTTTTAGATTCTAAAAGGAGATGTTTGTTTCTCTAAGAGTACAAAGTAAATTAAGTCCAAAAGGTTAGTTAGCAGGAGCAGCCTTCACCAGATTTTGTGCCTTATTGTTTAATTATTATGAAAGATAATTACTATGGGAATATCAGTAATGCCAGTGATGTCAATATTTCATAAAGCTTTTATAGATTACAGGAATACATTGGAAAGTGTTGTATTTCGTGAAGTAACAAAAGCTGTTTGGGGAAAATCATGTTTTTATGACAGTGACTTATGTGTAGAGTTTTACACCATTTTTCAGGCTATAGTGGTCTCTTCACCAGTTTACAGCTGCAATGAGTCTTTCGTTTCCCAAATTTCACAAGCCTCTTTAAATCACTATTATGTGTTGCTGATGATCAAAGGCCAGGCCAGACCCTTTAGCTTTGCCAAGGGAAACTCCACATTCAGCAACATTGACTCTGTACTCAGGGAGCTGAGGAGTTCCCTAAATTGAGGCACATCCATTTGCCATGAGAAGTTATCTTTTTTCCCTATGCCTTTTAGAGCATTATTTTGCAAATGATGAATCACAAAGGACCCAGCCACTGAGTTCTTGCACAGAAAATACTCAGCACTGGCAGGACAAGGTCCAGAGAGAAAACAGCTTAAAAAAATTCATCAGTACTCTGAATATATGTACATATTTATGAGAGGCGTCTAGCTCTGGCAACCTTGCAGCGCTTCTAGCTGAGAAAGCTGTAGCCTTTGGAGTGATTCAGTAGCCAGTCTTGTTCAGCATGGGCACAAAAACGTTGCTACTTACAGAAAATAAGAACCCCAAGAAATGAATGGGAAGTGCTGTGTGATGTAAATAAAACACACCTCAGAGAGCAGAAACACGTCAGCTTCTTGCCCCACGTCCCCTGCTGCAGGGGATTTTTGGGTAGGGTCACCCTGTGACTGGTGAGGCCAAACCCAAAAGCGAACCTGCAAAGGTGTAACACGCTGCTGCTTCCCTGTCAGTACAACAATAATTTATCATTCACATGAACACAACCTCATTGCTGTTAATGTTTTTGGTTTCTGGACTGATTTAGAGAGAGAGAGAGACATAGTTCAGAGTACAAGTTTGTTGGAGGTGGCTTGTCCAGCTTTTGCGTGATGGTGTTTCTAGAGCTGGACGTCTTGTGGCTTCCAAGATGTCTGTTCCAGACCCTCCTGGTGTGGGTACTAAAGTGGATGCTTCTTCCTGCCGAGATGCATGCGCAAGTAAGTGCCTGACTCTTCCATTTTCTTCCTGAAAATACTCTTGCAGAGCAACTTTGGATTACTTATATTTTGGTGGAAAGGCATCAAGTTCAACAAAAGCAGTTAGTGAAGTTTCATAAATAGTGAAAAAGAGATATATTTGCCACGTACTGTGTGCTTTTTTGATACAAAGGATATAGCTACTTCTAAGAATTTAATTCCCACAGTGGAGCAGTAGGCAGCAAAGCTGCCTGTGTGTCAGTTTTCTGCCTGCACCTGGGAACCAAACTGGAGATGCGGTTGCAGAGAACAGTTCCCCGTGGCACGCTCCTGTCTCGCAGAACAGCCAGACCAGCATCCCTCTCCTCCGTCCTGCCATTCCTCAGGCTGGGAGCTGCAGCGGGGCACGCTGGGCACCATGAGCCTGTGGCACTAAAGCAGCTGTGCCTACACTAGGGCTTTGGGAGGGCTGTGTCTTGCTTTCCAGGCCATGTATGCCTGCGGACACGGCGCGTATAGTAACTGTAGCGGAGGCCAGCCCCTTCCGCGTGCCACTGAGTGATCGCCAAAGTCCTCCAAAGAGAAATCGGTCTCTCACACTGTGTGTGTGTGTATGGTAGATGCAGAGTGATCCCTCTGTGTTCGAGGGGCTTAGAGGAGCAGGTAAGAGAAGAAGATGCTGGTGAGAGATGAATGCTGTCGAGCACTATCTCTGCTTTTGATTAGTTTGCAAAGACGAGTAATTGAATCCCAACAACCTTCCTGCACTGCAGTCATCTTCATCTTTTGTCTTTCCCTGGGCATCCCTTACGGAGTATACACATACCTGCACATTGGCCAGTAGAGTACAGCCCGTAAAGTAATTTCTAAAGAGAGATTGTACTGTCTTTCCCCTCGGTAAGCTTAAGAAAGGTAAAAATTATCATATTATGGGTGCTTTGGTCATGAAGAGAAAATGATGCTAGATATGAACAGAAGAAATTCCTCTTATCCCTGGGAATGTTTAAGCATTAAATTAATTCCCCTATCTCTTGGCATGTTAATGGGAAGACTTTCAGCTCTGTGTTAGGCAGAGGTCCACATTTGCATTTAGATGGAGCTATTTTAAGGATTGTAGTATATACATAGGGGCCTGTATCCCATTTGCAATAGAATCTGTAAGATAAAATTAATATCTAGTAAGTGGTTGTTTTTCCAGTTTTGTTATAATCTGAACCAGTAACTGAAGTGGTATAATCTGACATAATAAATAGTAGAGTCATTCACTTGAGAGATACCTTATCCACCCACGAGGAGGAATACACTCCTTAACCAGTGAAGTGGGTTATATTTTTTCCCTTTCACGAGACAGCCACGAAGTACTGCATCCAGGGCCATTCCTGCCAACGGTACCCGGCAGATGACTTTTTCACTTGTGTGAAACAACCTGCAGCCTCGCGGAGAGAAAGGCTTTTTCCCCACCGCGCAGGAAACCGCGGCAGGGTGGTGGTGGCCGTCAGGTGAGGCAGCGCAGGGACCTCAGATCCTTCCGTTTGTCCTGCAGACCGTCTCTCGCGGGCATTTCTCATACACGCAGGGATCCGTGCTAAGTCATTGCTGCTGGTTTTGCGTGCTGCTGATTTCCAGAAACACCCTGAAGCATCGGTATCGGCTGGACACAGGCAAGCGCTCGGTGCTTCTCTGAGCTGCTGCCGAGGTGGGTTGATGTATGAAGCCCAGGTTTGGGGGTTCAGCCTGGTGTGCACCACCTTAAAAGTGTTATTTCTCCGGCAGCTGCCAGCGAGGATGAAGGAGAGCGCCGGCGTACGGGGAGCAGCGGCTCTGCCTCGGTCCCCTGCCAAGAGGGGACCGAGGAGCCACGGTTTCGTTTGCCGTGCATTAATTCTGGTGGCAGGGCTAGTGTGAAGCGGTGATGTAAAATCAATGGGTTTTGTTTCAAATCCAATCCACTTTCACTGACATAAATTAGTCATCAGTGTAAAGCCTCTGCATCCAGCGACACAGGGTAGCCCTGAAATAATTCACTCCTGGAGCTGGAGCCACGCAAAACCACCGGTCATCTGATGGAGCAAGCACCCCCGGATGAGAAGAGCTGCTCAGGTGCTGCTGAAGGGGCTTTTCAAGGGGGCTTTTAAGTGACACTTCCTAAAATTGTCCTGTTGAGCTAAAAGGAGAATTTTGCTGATTTTACTGCCTCTGTTTTTAGGCAAAACTCAGCCAGGATTTCACACTACATGTGCTGTACCTTGCAGCTCCCTGTCAGATATGGAAATG
Organism: Phaethon lepturus; assembly: GCF_000687285.1. Classification (NCBI taxonomy): domain Eukaryota; kingdom Metazoa; phylum Chordata; class Aves; order Phaethontiformes; family Phaethontidae; genus Phaethon; species Phaethon lepturus. Next base: position 37,588 of record NW_010554763.1, on the reverse strand, counting down.
GTATTGGTCACTTCCAAGGATTGTAGTAAATGGATTTTTTTACTTCATAGGGAATTCTTAAAAGCCCCTTTTATTCTCATGCTAAAAAATTTGAACATTTGAACAAAAAAATTCCTGAAAAATGACAGTCCCAAATGCTCTAATCTAACACCATGTTTCAAGTGGATTGAAAATCTTTTCTTTGCAAGGTTGAAATATTTCATACTGGTGTGACTCTGTGTTTCTTATGCTGAGTTATATCTGATAATGGCTATGCAATGAGAGTATTTTTAAGGAAGTTACTATAATATCATAATTTAATGTGTTTCTGTAACATCAAAAGCTGTTTTGAATTGTCTCTCTAATGAACTTCAGTTAAAATTGCGAAGTTGGTGCAGGAAATTCCACATACAGCAAGCAAGCATTGCCTCATGGAAAATCCTTGTGGGAAAGATTCGGAGTGTCGTGGGGCTCTGTGCTCTGTCTCACCAGAAATTACTCAGATGATGGGAAGAATTAAAAATTTATCTCCCAAGAACACATTATCAGCATTCCCAGGAGCTGCACCTAGCAGAGGCCTGTTTGCCAACTCCTGTTGTTGCTTCTCATGCTGACAGCTATGAGAGCGCTTCTATTTTAGGAGGAGAGCAAACTCACCCGTTTCGCAGTCGTTCCGACTGCCCCGTGCCTGCCGGCTGCGACGCAGCTGAAGCGGCGCTGCCGCCGGATTGCGTGTCTGCAACCCAAGAGACCAGGTCTGAGACTGAAACCTAGATCAAAAGCCTTTTTCTTTTTTTTCGTTCCCCAAGTGAACCCGTATCTATTAAGAATTGGACTAGTGAGCAGTAATCCTCTAGTCTTACATGAAAGATCAAATGAATGGATGGAAAAAGATAGATAACAGGGGAAAAGCTTGTTTTGGACTAGTTTCCCTAACAAGAATGGAAGAATAGTGAGACATGTCAAATTGACTTTTACAGAGCAGGTTAATGCCAGATACTTATTTATCCTTGGAGATTCCTCAAATCAAGCAGATTTCAGCATTGCCTGATGAAAGCTTAGGAAAGAGCGGGAAATGGAGCATGTACAGTCTAGAGGAGGGGAAGATGCAGATGAAAACAAATGAAAAGCCTCTCTCCGTCATGTTTCAAGTACCAAATTATGCTTGACATTTCAATTTCCGCAAGGCGCACTTCCATAAAATCGTCTTGAACTCTCCTCAAAGTGTTAAAGCTTCCGTCAGCTCCTCCAGTGGCATCAAACAGGCCTGACTCCGTTCTGTCTTGGGTGTGAAATGTAATTGTTGTTACAGCACGGCACAACTGGCATTCAGAAGCAGCACCGAATGTCTCTAGTATTTTCATGGATGGGCTTCACCATGGGCTTTGCAGTAGGGCACGATGTAAACGGCCGTGCCCAACACATTGCCGCTCAGGTGGGAGATGATCGGGTTTGATGACTTGCGTGTGGCTTGTTTTCTACCGTTTCTGGGAATTGGGGACACTTACCGCTTGCGTGTGGCTTGTTTCACACGAGGATCTCCGTGTTATGTGTCTATAGCCAGAAGGTCTTGAGTCCTTTGGAGATCTGCAGGAGAAATCTGTAACCACTGAAATTCTCATTAGTTCTCAATGTTCCAACATTTTTAGGAAGTTTGAAAGCCTGAATTTTTGAAGTGTTTTGACCATGTCCCCAGTGAAAATACCAAGAGTAGGGAAATTGCCAAAATGCTGTGTTTTTTCCCAGTCTGCTCTGTTAACGTGTTTTGTTTTTCCTTAGCTTGTTTTCTTCTAAAGGTCAGTGAAATTTTCAGTTGCATAAATTTTATTGACTTTACTCATAGCAGTCAGGCTTTTGGGGGAGATGCTGAGCTTACGTGCACCGTCGATGCCAGACAGTGAGAAGAAGCCCTCCTCCCATGCAAGTGGGAATAATGGTGACCCAGCTTTTGAGAGACCTCACTGAATTGAATTCTTTGAAAAATATACCCTTGGGCTGTGGTTGCTGAGCACTTGAGAAGGGCTGTGATTGATGACACGGTCATTATGAACATGATTAAGAGCCGCCAGGATTTACATTTACCACCTTGGCCTTTTCCAGTGTCTGCTAAACTGTGGTCTCGAGACCACCACTGATGCACAACGTGACTGTGCGTGTGGAGGGGGGAGCGGGGGAGCTGTGATTAATTTGGCTGGCAACATGATGCTGGCTCTCTTCTTTGATTGCAGCTGATGAATAGTATTTTAAAAGCTAAGAATACATTAAACCCTTTGCTATAGCTCCTATACAGTCTGAGGGCCAGAACCACAGCTGTGCTCAGTTTACAATGGGTGCAGCTGAAGAAAGACGAGGAAGGAAAAGAGAGAGCTTTTAGCTTAACTTGAGCTATAGATGCTGCTGTCTTGGGAAGCGGCTGGGGGTACCGGCACCGGTTCCCCCCTGTGTTGGGAGCAGAGCAGGGGGTTGCTGATGGGGTTTTGGGCAGGAGCAGGACTAGCATTCGCCTGTCTTGTCTGCTTCATCACATTAAAATAAGAAGTTGTTGCATGAGCACGGGATTTGTGTTCCCTGCTCTCCCTCCAATGCCGGAATTACTCCTGTGCCTGGAAGGCCTTTTCCCTCCTTGCAAAGCTTGAAGCTCCCCCCGTGTCTGTGAACGTCCCACTCCTGCCTGACCCACTGACCCACCTCCCGTCCCTGCGGGTCTTTGGGAGGTGCCAGCCCCCCGCAGGGTGGACGGCGTGTGTCCCTGGCCCCCCGACACAGCAGGCACCCCGCCGGGTTGATCATGGTGCCGCTTTCCCTCTGCGGGGCAGAATTGTAGGGATCTGATCAGGGATCCCTGATTCCCCCAGAACTTGTACAAGCTTCACCTTGAACCCCTGCCTCTGCCAGATTTGGTTGGGATTAGCTGTCTGGCTGAACCTGTTTGGGGGAAGAGGCAGCGAAAGAGGGCCGGGAGAAGGCTCAGGCTCACAAGCCCCGTTTCCTTCAGGAGCAGGAACCATGCTGGGGTGGGGAAGCAGCAGCTTCACACGTACAAGGAGCAGAGCGGGCTCCTTTGCTGCACTTCGTGGCCAACATCCATGAAGTCACCTGGGTCGAGGAACAAGCCACGAGCGTATCTCCTTTTGTATAACACAGCAGCTCTTCTCTAACATCCATTATTCAATTCTTCATAGTGCTGGCTGTTAATAACAACTAAAACGTTCATCGCAGAACCCCTGACTCAATGTTCATGCCACGACATTCATTGCAATTGCCCTGATTTGACGGCAGCAGTTGAAGGAAATAAAAATGACAGCTTTGGAGCAGTCTCGTCATGCAGCAGGATGACTCTTGGCAGCAGGAGACCCATTCACCCTCCTGAAGACTGCAGGTCAGACACAGGGTCTCAACAGACAAGCTACCAAAGAATTCTGTTTGGTGTTAATTAACTTGGTATTAATTAATCCCAGTCGGGGTAAGCTGGAGGGCTGCCAGGGCCTCGCAGGAAGGGTGGCCACAGGTGACAGAGACTCCACCGTCACGGCAGTTCTTCACTGGCGCGCCTGCCCGCGGCTTGCCAGCCGAGTCCCATGCCGTGCCCTCCTTGCTCACTTCCACGATGGGATCAGAGGAAGATTTGGGTGTGTTTGCCCACAATGTGGGAGAAGGGGCGGTTGCTCCTTGCAGGAAGGCGTGGGATATTGCTTCCACTGCTGCCCGCCCATCCACTCTCCGTTACTCGTTAGCTTCAATACCCTTTGCCCTCTCCAGCCATCCCTCCTGCCCCCAAATGGTTACTCTAGACAGGTTGGCTTGGCACGGGGCAGCCATGACAAATCTTTAAACTAGAATGATAAATTATGCTCTGTTGCCCAGTCTTTCTGGAAAGAGATTTTAATGTGGATTAAAATAAAAGAGGTTTGATAGATGCTGGAAATGTCTCCCTTTGGCTGTTAAGAAAAAAATCTGAATGCCTGTAATATTTCTGCCGAGAATTACAATAATTGGTATTTAAATAGTATTCTGAGCAGAGCTGCAATTGCCTAGGAAAACCAACCCCAGGAGCAAGATCTCTTGTCTTTAAGAGCTCAGCCAGGCTTGGGAACTTAAAAAGAAACTCGAATTATTGGGAATTTAAAACATGCCCTTGCTTTGGCTTGAATGCAACATCAAAGCAGGAGCCTGTGTGTTCCTGAAAAAAACGCTTCTTTCCCCTCACAGCTGCTAAAATGCTGTTTCTCCACTGATTTTATTAGCACCACTATCCCAGCATCATCTCCATCCATAAATGCCTTTTCAGTGTGTTCACAGGAAGGAGTCAATTTTGCTCTCTCGGAGGAAGAATTACCCACAACCCAAACAACTAGTGCCAGGAGCTAAAGATGGCTGGTGATCTTATAGACAGCACTGTTTCCCTTTGCCTCGCGTCCCCAGGCCCCGGCAGTTTCAGGTGGATGCTGTGCTCTCCCTTACCTCCTTGTTCTCATCTGGTGTTCAGCGCTCAGGAAAGCCACTGCACATCTATGATCTCCATCCAGGAAAGGCCGAATCACTGTGTCACTGTGCAAGTTGCGCAAAACATTTTATACTGACAGGGTTGCTTTGAGACGAGCCCCACTATCTTTGTACGTGTAAGATCCTGCTGCTGTCTTTCCTGCTCCTTCCCAAATCCAGCATCTTTCGGTTGCACGCCATCCCGCCTGTTTCCCACATAGATCTAGTATTTAAGTCTCTGCAAATCAAACCTCTTGCAATACTTCTGTTTCCAGACTTGGCCTTTTCTCTGTAATCGTTCAGCTCTCCTAGCACTAACGGGAACACAGTGGTGCCAAGTGCCACCAAAAAGCTCTGCTTCAGGTAAGCTGCGAGCTCTGAGGGTGTTATTCATAAGTTTCAGACCAACACAGTTCACTGGCCTGACACCGAATGTCTTCTGCTTTTCCTCTTCCTACCAAGGCCTCCATTACCTGTACAAGGTTTGAGATTTAATAGGACTAGGTAGGTCTGCGAGTATCACACAACACGTGGCAGCGTGGACGTAGCTAAACTAATGTGGGATAAACCAGTGTAGGCACAGCTGAGAGCTCTCACGCTCTCCCCTCCGCTGGGGAGCTGCTGACAGCGGAGCGAAGCCGTGTCTCTGTGTGCAGCACTGGATGTGGTGTGTGGACGTAGCTGACATTTCTAATGTCGGCAATAACTACTGTGAAATGTCTCCCTTTGCCTTGAAATCGTTATAGTTTTATGTGACAGCAGCAGCTCTAGACCCCAGCTGAGATGAGAAGTCTATTAAGTGCTTGAAATTGTGCGAATCCATAGTATGAGGACGTGCGCTCCCGACCAGCTCTGCAGTGCCGATAGCCTGGCTAATCCAGTTAACCCTGTCCCGCTCAGACACCAGTCCATCCATAGGTCCCCCCTATACAGACGGAGGTCTCTCCAGCAGGCTATCTGCTCGGGGTAGTAGAAAGTTGGGCTACTCTAATCTTCAGATTGTATTTGCATCCTCTGATTTTAAAGAGCATTTAAAAGTGAGAGGAAAAGAAAAGTGCTTAACCTCATAGAGCTACTACCAGCTGAATTTATAGATTAAACGTAGGAATTACAAGTTAAATTCGTTATTAGTTCAAATGGGAAATAATTCCATTGAAGACCCTGGAAATTATTGACTCGGGGAAGCAGTTAGTTATCTAACGTTTCCTCTCTAAGGAAATAAAGAAATAAACCTTGTTTCTCCTGTGACATCCGTTGCTTTTTTCTGCCAGTGTAATTCTAGTGATTTCTGCAGGGTTATTTCTGGGACTGAAAAACTGGAAATGCAAAAATGCTCCATTCATGGTGAAGTGGCTTGTATAAACTCAGGCTAGAGTCCAGTGAACACACAGAGGCAAAAAAAAGAATTGTGTGTTAGATAAATAGTCCTGAAGAGGAAATGTCAATGAAGAGGTTTGTGAAATTAGGAGGACAAGACTTAGCAACCCCTTGAATTGTAGGAGATACTTTAGTTTCTCACCGAGTAGTGAATCAGCCAGAGCCAGGGACTGCCAACGGCTAGATAAGTTAGCTACTGCTTGTTGAAGGTTAAACTCTCATCAAGTTTTTTGCTGGTTACACCAACAAAAAAAAAACAACACCAAGAACAGAAACTCTTCCTGGAACTCGAGTGGAGGTGGGCTTGTCACGCGAGAATAGCAACCAGCCTGTGCTTAAAAATATGAACAGATCTCTCTTCGAATCTTAACGTACTACAGTTACCTCACTATGCGCAGTCAGGCGATTAATTGATCCGTGCCTGATGTAGACATCCCTAGTTCGCACTTAGGGATAATGTATTTGCATGTCAATGAGATTCCCAATTCTGGGGTTTACTAACTAAAAATACCATATTTTTACCGTCTTGGTAGTCCTCAGGGAGATGAATCTCTTTAGCTGCATTAACAGTTTGGGAAATTGGATTCCAGGGTCCCAGCTAAGTTGTTTCAAGTCATCATTTTTAGCCAGCTGAGGCGGGGCTGTAGACCTGTAGCAACCTGATTGTGAGTCCCATCTGTCACCAGATCACAGAAAATCTAGTGACTTCAAACTCCGGAAATGTTGACATGACCTTTCGCATGGGGGGGATATCCCATGCTGTGGTGGTCTTGGGCCCTTAATGATTTGAATCTCCCCTGTCTTTAGTGTAGACCATCCTTGACACCAGGATATCAAGCAAAAAAAGGAAGAAGCCCCGCTGCCACCAGCCACACTGCCTGTTCCTGAGTGCATTGCCCTGCCCGACCGCCAAAAGCCGTGACCATAAGAGGCTTCAGATGCTGGTGGAGCAGCAGGGATCATTACAACTGAATAGAGCCATACACAAAGGTGGAAAGATCCTCTTAGCACTCATTAATTGTAATTTTCAGGATTAATGCAAAAGATTTGGCAGCTTGACAGAAGAGAGTTTTAACACAGATAATTCACTGCGGCTCGCCAGAGCTGAGGGAAGGGTCAGTAGCTCCCCACAACCCCCCAGTGACAGGTAAAGAGAAGGACAGAAGTAACTAGACAGGGAACGGAGAGATAAAGCACCTGATAAGTCAAAAGATGTATTTTACACAAGGCAGCATAAATATTCGTGTGATTTATTAGAGCAGCAGACTTCTCTGTATTGAATTGAGGGTTATTTAGAAGCTGAGGGGATCAATCCAGGAGCTGGGAGCCAACGTCTCTGAAAGCAACTGAGGTAAAAGCGTGTTCTGCAGTGCCTCGCTGCTGTGTGAAGTCCTTTAACTGCCCCTTAAACCTTAGAGCGAACTTCACCCTGTACATGCATATATATATATATATATAGTGCTGGAGCAATGGACGTCCCTCGAGAAGCCCGGCCCACGGCTCTGACAAGCTGGTGAGCAGCTTATTTCTGTTACGCAGGGTGAGCCCAGTCCAGCGCAGAGTGCCAAGCCAAGCCCTGTAGATCTCCTGTCAGAGATCCAGCCTTGTGCTGGATCACGACTTAGGGCTCAAATCTGCACCTTCACTTCCATCCTCAGTAGCCGGGTTGTAGGCAGGTAGGGAGCGGAGGGCAG